>NC_086329.1:38947579-38952579 GCF_036172605.1 Pelobates fuscus | reverse complement strand
GCCCGCATCCACCCCTTTCTTACACAAGATGCAACCAAGGAGCTTGTCCATGCTCTAGTAATTTCCTGCATGGATTATTGTAACCCTCTCCTAATTGGTCTTCCCAGAAACCGTATTACCCGGCTACAGTCTGTAATGAATGCTGCCGCCAGACTGATTTTCCTCTCTAGTCGGTCCTCTCACACCTCACCCCTCTGTCAGTCCTTACATAGGCTTCCTGTATCCTATAGGAGTCAATTCAAAGTGCTAACTCACACCTATAAAGCACTGAACAATTCTAGCCCCTCTTATTTCTCTTCACAGATTCATAGGTATGCCTCTTTTCGGTCTCTCCACTCTGCCCTTGACCTTCTCCTGTACGCTGCTTGCACCCGTATGGCCAACTCACGCTTGCAGGACTTTTCGCGGGTGGCTCCCTTCCTGTGGAATAGCCTGCCTACTGCCATCAGACTCTGCCCTAGTTTCCAATCATTTAAGAAGTGCCTTAAAACCAGTTTCTTTAGAAATCTTATGGCCTCCCAGACTAACCTCTAACTCCCATACCTGTCTCTTGCTCTCTCCTAAAGGGCAGCACTCTACTCTCTCCTCCAGCTCTGCTTCACTCCCACCTTATTTGATTGCTATTTCCTGTCCTAACGTGTTTTATACCCCACCTCCTATAGACTGTAAGCTGGTTTGAGCAGGGTCCTCTTCAACCTATCGTTCCTTTAAGTTTTCTTGTAATTGTCCTATTTATAGTCAAGTCCCCCCTCTCACAATATTGTAAAGCGCTACAGAATCTGTTGGCGCTATATAAATAATAATAATAATAATAATAATAATAATAATAATAAGTGTGTGTATTTAATATGAAAGAGGTAAATTAAGGTTGAGCACAAATTCCAGGTTTTGTTTTGATTAGAACGTGCACAATTGCCTCCATCCTTAAGGGGTTATAGTACTACCCTTTTGTTGTTGTTTTGTTAATTTATGTTCTGCCTGTCTAACGCACAGTCAAAGTCGTTCTAGTCCAACCGATAGAATTTAGATTAAGAGTCCATGAAAGACACTGTACTTTTCTGTCCATGAATCTGTAAGTCCATTTAAAATTAATTTGTATTTGATCTCTATTTTTTATTTCACAAATCTTTGTACTGCAGTCATCATTCCACACACACACACACACACACACACACAATGATGACTGCAGTACAAAGATTCATGAAATAACAAATCGATATATATATATATATATATATATATATACACACACACACACATATATACATACACATATATAAAATGATGACTGCAGTACAAAGATTCATGAAATAACAAATCGAGATCTATATATATATATATATACACACACACACATATATACATACACACACACACACACAATTAGAAAGCTGAAATGTTTTCCCACCATAGAATTGACAGAAAGAACCAGTATAATTTCAGCATGTTTTACCTCTTAAGCATTGCAAATGAAAGGGCTATAATATTCTTTGGCTTTTACTCAAGCGTACAAACAGATAGTTTGAACTATAGAACAGAGCACCTGCTCAATATATTAAATAGTTTGCACCTGTAAAAAGGAAAAGGCAAGATGACTAAACTTCTCTTTTGTACACTCTGCCTGTAATTCTCTCTTTATACGGTACTCATGAACAATGTTTACACAAAGTGTCTACATCTGCATTAAAAATAGGCAAACGTACCACAAAAGCAATATGTTATTGTAATGGGTTAACAGCATAGCATTCATAGGCTTAGAGCCACAACCAACGGTCCAAATTGTCAGTATTCCAAAGAAACAGAATACGATATGTAGACAATTCCATGGATAAGTGAACTCACAAATTTGCAATACAAGCTCAGTTCTCTATTTCTAGGCTCTTCGTAAGTAGAAGTTTTGAATGAGAATGTAAGACTTTTTGAAATATTACACATAGGGTATCCAGTTCAGATGCCTTATTGGATATTAATTTGGGCAATTGAAAAATCAACACTAGGAGCATACTAAGCATGTCTGAGATGCTCTCAGAATTAACAGATTTCACAAATAGACAACATTTGCACATGCCCAAGCCAAATAGCTTAGACAGCATTCACTCATTATCACTCATCAGTGGGGCAGTTTCTGCTGTGGTGGAAGACGTGAAGGGGAAATTATAGCACTGCAATACTGCGTGGTGTAGGTTTACCGTTTGCAATGGAAAATGGTAAACTAACCCCTTTCCCAAAGTGAAGCATCAGTAGTTTACTATTTTACCACTAGCAATTGATTTCTTACAAATTGTATTTTATAATGACAAAAATGATATAGTGGGTGCTATGGACCATCTACTGCTGGATTTACGAGAAACAGACAGTGACAAGATGGCACCAGCAAATGCACAGACCCACACAGTGCCAGCCTGCTGTCTCACTTCTGCAGAACTGTACAGACCGATACCCCAACACAACTCCCGCTATTTTCATTTTCAGAAGAATGGTTTGAGGCTGCAACCCACTGCCCCTCTTATGCTCAGATTTGTTCTGGGTCATGAAAACAGAGTATAAACGGAATATGGCATCATATTCTGATGATGCGTTTCTTTTTTTTTTCAGTGGCGGGTTTAAGATGGTGGGCTGCCAGACTCCTCCCCTGCAATCCGATCCCACCCATCAACTCTGTAGCCATCATCTTCTGACCTGTGGCATCAGTCCGCTTCATCTCATGTATTTAACCCCAATGGTGATCCTTATACAATAAACTGAGTGTGACGGACCGTCTGGCACCCTGACTTGGTGCCTCCGCCAATCGTGGCTTCCTCGTAGCCTGGAGTACTATAATCACCGCACCGAACACCATAAGCACCCTAGCTCTCGCTGTCCTCCACTCACCCTGGATCCAAGCCCAGGATCCAGCTTCCTACTCCAGAGAGTCTAGCAGGTATAGCTCTTACAAGAGCTAGTTATTATAGCCAGTATAGAAATATGAAGCAGGTATAGCTGTTCCATACAATCATGAGATGAGGCTGCGTGTTGAGGGTGCAGTGAACTGATTTTAATGGGACCACACTTGGCCTTTTATGACAATCCCCAGGCAAGGGGTACTCCCACCTGGACCTGATGGAAGACTCCAGTACAAAGTTACAGACCAATGACAGTTTGTTCAAGTACAGGACACTCCCGTACATAATCATACAATCCTTCCCCTCTGCCTGGGAGATAATTGAGTCAGGAACTGTTCTAACTCAATTACCTCCAGACACAAAAAAAACAAAACACATTTTTTATAAAAAAAACACTAATTCACCAACACAAACACCCAGGTGGGTGTTGTGCCAGGAAAAAGAAGTACAACCATGTAAAAATTTACTAATAAATCAAAAAATGATTTACATTATTTATTTTAGTGTTTTAGTGTTTTTTATGTTTACAATTATCATTAGGGTTACCCCCTGTTTATCAGTACAACCCGGTGACCTTATTTTCCCTTGACTGGGGTGCCTTGGGGGGACATCCGCTCTTCTTAGCCCAAGTTTGGGGCCGAAGGGCAGTGCCCAACTGGACCTGGAGTCAACATTTAGACATTTTTATAAAACCCCTAAAGTACCTTTAAAATACCTTTAAAAGTACCTTTAAAAACCAAACCCCCACAAAAGTTACATCCCCTGATAGCCCCAATCTGGGTGAACAATATTTCCAAAAATCACCCAGATCGGTTAAAGGGTTCAGGAATTTCCTGGAAGTCATAATTTTTGCCGACCGCATGCATGGCCCCGTGCCCAAAACAGTTCCATAGAATCGCGGCTAAATGCTGCTGGGGGACCGACCAGGAACCGGAAAGTTTTTATGCAGAAAATAGTTCCAGGGCATTCGCGGCTAAGTCCCTCTGAAGTCTATTTGTGGTTTTGGTCCATGTGAACGGCCGCCAGTGAGCTAGCGTTCGGTTCTATGGAACGTGCCGAACCAGGGGGAATAAAATATGGGTCTTTACAGTCACTGACCTGGCCCATAGTCGTTTGGCAGTAGGCTGGCAAGCAGGCCCCTCCAAAAGCCTGTGGCGAGATTCTGTTCGCCACACAGTGCTGCATACAATACAATGTTACCCATACAATACAAAAGTTGCATATAATACAATGTAACCCATACAATACTAGGAGCTGGTTTAATATAGAGATAGCCATACAATACTCAAAGCCAAGCACAATACATAGATATCAATACAATACACAGAGCCTGGTACAATACAGAAATATCCATACAATCCAAAAAAACAAGTACAATATGAAAATACCAATACAATGCACAAAACTGGTTATAACACAGAGATATCCCATTAATACAAAGAACTGGGCACAACACAAAGATACCCATAAAATACATCAATATTTAAGCTACAATGTGGCAGTACGTTACCTGTATGTCTTGCCATTATATTGTTGTTCCGCCGTGGTTGTTCCGCCACTGGTTAGTGGCCGAACAACCACAGTCGCAGGGGTCACAGGTGCGATTGGGCCCGTCACTCCAGTGGGCCCATGGTGTTGGTATCACCCGATGGCAATGATTTTCCAAGGTGGCGGTCAGCGCTGTGGCTCTTTAACAGCACAACTGGGCCCCCTGCGATGATGTCAGACACTGTATATATATATATATATATATATATATATATATATATATAAATATATTGATCCCTATTTGTCATTTCATGAATCTTCATGAATCTTTGGACTGCAGTCATCATTTATGTGTGTGTGTGTGTGTGTGTGATGATGATGACTGCAGTACAAAGATTCGTGACACCGGGAGGAAGTGACAGCCCTGGTCACTTCCTCCATGCAACAATTGAAAGCAGCGCAGGAGGAGGAGGGAGAGGAGGGAGTCAGAGTGGGAACTCTGACTCCCATCAGCTGGAGCCAGCCACTGGACCCCAATATTTTGCATGTGTCTGTATGTATGTGTGCATTTTTTTTCCCGAGTGTCTGAATGTGTGTCATTCTGTGTGTTTGCGTATCTGTCAGTATGTG
>NC_086329.1:35130079-35185079 GCF_036172605.1 Pelobates fuscus | reverse complement strand
TTGCCTAGGGATATCTGTGGTTGGACTACTTATGTGCAGAGAGTCTGGGTTAATATTATGGAATGGAGATCTCTCCTCTATCCCAAGTCACATGTTTTGTGATGATGTTCTTAATGGGTCACTGTAGGCACTATAACTGTTTAATCCAAATTGGTTGTAGTGCCTGGATTTCCTGGCACTGGCCCTTTGTTCAATATTCAATACCAATTCAATACCAATTTTGAGCACTTTTAACATGAAATAAGTGTCCATGGCCACCGACAACGTAGACCGCATTGGATACATGGCTAAAGTAAAGATTTGCACACTTCCTTGTAGCTATGCCAATTCATACCAGCAATGGGCACTGTGATAATGCTTAAAGTCATCAGCTGAAGCTCTCAGCCAATCACAGCTGCCCCTTGCTGCTTAGGTTAATACGTTCTTATTAACCCAAATAGCGGAGATGGAGATGAACTGCTGGTTTATCACTAAACCAGTAAAAACTGTTTAAACTGTACAGAAGGACAGCTCCAGAGGTCTCCAGACACTAAAACCAATTCAATGATATGAAGCCGTTACAATGCCTACTGTAACGGATCGATGGGCACCCGACTGGGTACCTTGAACCAGCTATTACAAGAGCTTGGCAGTGATTTAGCAAGGGAGTATGACAAGCATATCAATCCCTTGTAGCAGATTCCCCCAATAAGAGACAGCACTCCAAATTGAGGGTGAAGTAGAACTCAGGTTTAATGACACACACTCTGCTTTTATGCAATTCTCCCCTGCAAGGGAGACGCCCACATACAATTATACATTACCCAATCACACAATGGTTACATCCCACAGGTTCCCTCCCATTAGCCTGAGAGGTAACCCAATTATCCGTACAGTTTAAACATACTTTTTACCCAACTTTTTAAACTCTAAAACCATACATCCAATATTAATAAAAGTTACATATTATTAATCAGCACATTCCTAATACAAACATACCCAAAAATCATTCGAATCCGTCCAGCCGTTTCGTGAGATAAGTATGTCACTTTTGACCGACCGCAAGCACATTTTCATGCCCAAAACAGTTCCATGGATTTGGGCTGTGCGGTCGGTCTATTTTACAATGAGAAAATGACTAAGTCCCATTCGAACGAGCGTTTGAATCTTCGAACGGGACTTAGTCTCCAGCCGTGGTGTTGAAGAAGGTACGGGTCAGCGGTGTTCGTGCAATTGGGTAGCCGCAAACAGTTCCATAGATTTGGCTGCACACACCGCTGACCGCGTTTGAATAAGTTAAAATGGCCGCGCCACGTGTTCGTTTGTCGAATGGCGGCCACTTCGACGACTTCGGCACTTCGACTTCGGCACTTCGACTGCATCCGAAGTGCCAGTTTAAAAGTTGTAACACTGCTCCAAAGTACTTAAAGGGCCAGGAACAGCATTATACAAATCCATTGTGCCCAAATACAGTTCTTAAAGGGTTAATACACCCCAGGGCCAAAGTCGCAGGGCAGGAGGCTAGCAACCAGGCTTCTCCAGTGCACAGTGGCGAGGTTGGTTCCGCCACACCTACACTGTCCCTTTAATAAGTGCCAATCCCAAATCCCTTGTTCCAGAAAACCAAATGCTCATGATTAATATGGCGCAAAGGATTCAAAACCTTGACGTACATAATGCCTAGTGGGAAGTGTTTATATTTGTATGTTATACTGTGCATTTAAGGGGCACTATAGTGTTAGGAACACATGTTTATTCCTGACACCAGAGTTCTAAAACCACCTTTTAGGTGGTCAGCCCCCCTTAAAGGGAATCTCCAGTGCAAGGAAAACAATCCGTTTTCCTGGCACTGGAGGTTCCCTCTCCCTCCCACCCCCCAATCCCTGGTTACTGAAGGGGTGAAAACCCCTTCAGTCACTTACCTGAGGCAGCAACGATATCCCTCGTCGCTGTCTCCTCCTCTGCGCCGCTCCTCCTTCTGTCTCCGTCGGCCTGTGGGCGAGACTGCTCCCGCCCACCGGCCGAGGAGACCAAATGCGCATGCGCGGCAAGGCTGCGCATGCGCATTAGCACTTCCCATAGGAAAGCATTGAAAACTATTGTCAATGCTTTCCTATGAGGAAATGAGCGACGTTGGAGGTACTCACACAGCGTGAGGACGTCCAGCGACGCTCTAGCAAAGGAAATCTTTGCTATGATTCAGGAAGGGACCTCTAGTGGCTGTCTAGTAGACAGCCACTAGAGGTGGAGTTAACCCTGCAAGGTAATTATTGCAGTTCGTAAAAAACTGCAATAATTACACTTGCAGGGTTAGGAGTAGTGGGAGTTGGCACCCAGACCACTCCAATGAGCAGAAGTGGTCTGGGTGCCTGGAATGTCCCTTTAACTCGGGTTGGAAAGGTGATTTACTCACTCCCAGTGCCACCTAGGGCTCTTTGCATCTGGCCCTGCCCCATATCTGCCTCATTGACTGACAGATTTACTAATCTCTGTCCCATAGGAAAGCATTACAAAGGCTACTGCGCATGAGCTGCAAAACGCTGTGCCAATCAGCATCTCCTCATAGAGATGTATTGATTCAATGCATCTCTATGGGGAAACGCTGAACGTCAGTGCTGCACACTATGCAGCACTGACTCAGGAAGCACCTCCAGTGGCCGTCTGAGGAGTGACGCAGTGTTTACATGAAAAAGCCTGCACAGACTGGCTATACTCACTAGAACTACTACATCGAGCTGGAGTTGTTCTGGTGACTTTAGTGTCCCTTTAAGGGTTTGAGGTCATGTGGGCGTTTGAGGTCTTGTGGGCATCTGTTCAAAAAATGTTATTTTGGAGGAATAAAATGTTAGAATGCACTACTTCTGCTTATTCCCTCAATGTGTTAATAAAGTTTGTAGGAAGAATAAAAACATTAGGGCTTTCAGGCTGAGTAGACTTGGATTTCATTACACCACAATTCAGGCTTCTAATAAAGAAACTGATTTTTTTTGGTTTAATGGGATATTTTTATTCATTAAAAGTTTGAGGCACAAAGGTCATTTCTTGGCATCAGTTTTGAAAACAGCAGAGATTTAAGCCAAAATGACAGATTCTCCATTACTGAGGAACTGGTCAGGCAATGTGTACTGGGAGCTGACGGATAAATGACTTGTTATGTATGAATAAAAGCCTTTTTTTTTTATTTTTTATTTTTAAATGGCCTGTCTGTCGCACCTTACCTCACCCTATATTTTTTTTCCCTTAAAATGTAGGACTATACATAAGAATAAAAAATGTGCAGCTCACCAAATTATAGAGAACGTGCCTTATTTTGAAGTTATTTTAATTTATAAATCAATGGCGATGTACAATGAGTGGATGACCCATTTTAAAGCAGTCCGCAAAGTGTGGCTGCTGCTTGTTCGTGTGGTGTATATGTGTATATGTGTTATTAATACTTTTTCTCTTGCTTTCCTTTCCAGACGCCATTCTTAACAGGTTAGAGTCACTAGAACACCATTTAAGAGGACATATGTATTAAAAAGGTAATATATACCTGCTGTTTAATTAACCCTAAAGATTATGTGAATATTAAGAACACACTCCAGTACACTCTGATAGTTTTAATGTCTGAATGTTAGGTTATGATTCTTGTTAAAGCATCAAATAGTAATGCCTCACAATTTGGAAGTGTTCTTTTAAATCGAAAGCAGAAATAGTTATATGTGAGAGGTTTAACAGATGAACCTGAATCTTTTTTTATTAGCTTATGTAACTATGTTTAGTAAAATAGTTTTTATGCCTTTTCCTTATACCCTTTCCCTTATTTGTCATGAAAGCATTGAGGAGACACTTGGTAATTACGCCTCTGATTCTTTTTTTAACATGAATGTCTGTCTTTTAAAACACATCAGAGCAAAATGTTATAGAATTTCCTTGAAAAAGAAAAACTCTCTAAAATATTTTGCAAGTGTGTTCGTATAAAAAGAAACCAGGAAAAGTCCAGTTAGTTTAAAATCTTATGTTTTCCTTACGTAATTGGGAAGTGTGCAACATATGAAATAACCAAAGAATTGTATGCGGTGAATGTTAACAAGCTGTTTGAGAGAAGTACTGCATAAGTAATGAACAGTGTCCATTTTAAAAATATTTTTTTGTCATACAATTTTGAAACAGTTTGACAAAACTGGCACCCATAGTCCATTCCTTTTTTTTTTTTTTTTTTTTTTAAACCATATAATAATTCGTAAAGTATATCAGCCAGTTGTAAAATGCAAATCAGTCTAATCTGGATGGTGGTGATCGGTTCAGAGAACAGACCTAACCCATTTATTTGGACCAGTTCACAATTGATTGCCCTAAACATGTAAACAACATAAAACAACTTTTTAGCTACCCTTCTGTATAAATGATACAGAGTGATCATCGAAATGATATAAAAGGAATTGTGCAGGTTTGTTTCTCATATTAACTACATTGCTTTTCTTGTGGTTGTTGTTTTCATTGTGGGTTTATGCATAAAAATTAATTCTCTGGCAAAGTTGTAAAATTGGAAATTCCATGGTTTCCATGGTGACTGCCCCAGAATTACTTTTTATATATAACACCCCATTGTTCTTTAGGAAAGCCAGACAAAGAAATAAAGACACTAAAAATCAGATTAAAGTAATGTTTATTGGCTTGCCAAAATTACATTATTTCAGCATTGTACAGAAAGGAATTTATTTCAGTAACCCAGTCAAAACATTGCCCATCATTAATGCGTGCGCTTCTCAGTCATATAATCTAGACCAGGGATAGACAACCTTCGGCACTGTAGATATTGTGGACTACATCCCCCATAATGCTCTCACACCTATAATGCTGGCAAAGAATCATGGGAGGTGTAGTCCAAAACATCTGGAGTGCCGAAGGTTGCCTATGCTTGATCTAGACCATAAAATCAAATCAAAGAAAGCTACCCACGTCCATTAATTTTGCAGAAATTAATAACTCTGACTGTTGTCTTTGCTGCCATCTCAAAAATGTGTTGATCCCAGTTTGTATTATCAGGAATTTTCTTTCTTAGTGAATGTCTGCAAAGAAAACACAGTTATGTCATGCAATCAAGTGCAATATGAAAACACCTATGGGGGGTGAGGAAGATGCTGGCTTTGGGGTACCTAGTAGGTCAAAGGGACACTTCAATTAAAATTCCACTGACTAGATCATCTGTGAACAACCGACCCAACTTAAGTAAAGCTGGAGATTCATCTTAACTTTTAGTTTTACACCGACCGACACTGTGTACACTGGACGCGCATGCACAGTGCGTTTTGTGAGAGTCCCCAGAGAGATGATTGGGGGTAGCACTACACTTGTACATATATAAAGGTAAACACAAATACAGTGATCCTTGTTATCATTTGAATAGGAGACACAGGATAGGCTAAATTAACTGGACCACGTTTTGGTTTTTTTTCGTGACCTCAGAATTAAAGTGGCACCATCACTTTTTTTTTTTTTTTTACATTTCTTTTCCTTATGCTCCTTGTACCTAAATGATTATACTCCCTCTATTGCTACTTGCCTTTATTTATGTTTATTACGTTTTGCTCCTTGCACTGTATCTCAATGCCTTGTAGCTTCCATTTTGTTCCCCTCTGTCCACGATGTCTGCAGTTTGCCCCCGTGTGGGATCCTTTTTACTTGTTTGTAAATTGGCTTAGTAACTGAAATGGAACTTTAAGCTCTACCAAATGACAAGTTTGCCAAAGATCACAGTCCCCAAATATTTATTTTTTTATTTTTTTTAATAGTTGCTATTTTTCTGTATACGGTAATTAGAAAATCAAGGTGAATGTAATTAAAAACAAGAAATAGGGGGGCGGGGCCTGACCGCTGAGCTGAGCGGACGCAAGAAGCAGCAGCTCCCGGGCCCACAAACAATAATCACAGACTTCGCCAAAATAGACAATAGAATCGGGCACCGGGATGCTGAAACCGAGCAGAGGACACCGAGCCCTACAGAAGGACACCTTAAACAGCGATGCCCTGCTCGGCGCCAACATGCGGCCTACCCATACGAGAGGCGCGGGAGAGACGGCCACTCTCCCGCTGCTTTCACACTCGGCAGACTCACTACCGGGCCCACGTTCCCCCCCCTATGGACCGGCGGGGGTCATCCCGGTCCGCACTCCACGGGGCCACAGGACCCCACAAGCCTCCGCGACTATACGCAACCCGCACCCAGCACTCATGGAGGCTGCCGACAAAGCTCCTGGGCCTACACTCACCAAACCGCGACCAGAGCGACAGGCAAACGGAACCTGCCAAGAAGACCGCATAACAGCAGCCTTCAACCACTTTTGGGCACGGTTGTGGGCCACAATGACACGGGCCCGAACAGCCACAAAGGACCCTCGTCTGCCCTTACTTACACCTACACCGACCCTGAAGGGCACCACCAGGCCGTCTTCCAGTGAGCAGCAGCAGAGGAGTGCGGTGACCATGCCTAGACTTCAGGGCCGCGGACCGCGCACCCATCAATGCCTGCCAGGGTCCCGACAAATCGAGGGAACCCCCACTCACGACCCACCGCCACACAAGATGGTGAGATACACTCGGAGGCCCCAAGCTCAGCTCGCGGCCTGCACAGTCAAGAGCCGCCGACAACGCTTCTCGGCCGCAACCAGGGTCCAGAAGGGCTTAACTCCCACATCAAGAAAAAAAAGCAGAGACGCCAATCACCAGATCAAAATGGGGAACAAAGAGACCGGCAAGCCACCAAGGACAGGTCCATGCCACCCGAGGTAATTACCGGAGACCGGGAGGCGGAGCCCCACCAGTTCTGTTGGTCCGCGGCACCGAGGCCCCTTGGAACCCACCGGCTGGAGCCATACCCCTGCCAACTAGGGGCATCGGATGACTCTCAAAGCCTCATTGCTGGATGGCCTATTGCCACGCCACCACGTCCCTGCAGCTGAAACAGACTTTGTCCCACATCAGTACGATACCACAAGATAGACTCATACTGCCACTAATATGTACAGCATAAACGTGAAAGCGCAACCTTCTCCATGTTTAACTAGTTGCAAGTTACAACACCACAAGCGTACAACTTACAGCTATGCCGCTCACAGGGATTGGCTGAACTTTCACAAGAGACTGCCGTCTGACCTAACTCCCTCTCCGACAACAAGAGAAACAATCTATATGTTTTGAGTACCAAGCACGGACTTTTCTATACTTTATATTATGATTTTCCTTTCTCTGCTTTTATCTCTCTTTACGCTAACTGACTTCTTGTTGATGTGGTAAAGTAACACTATAATATAAGCGACTTCACCTTAGCCTACACATTAATTATGCTCTTTATTAAATGTATTGCTTCATAAATATGTTAACGCGGGAGACAGTGAGCTCCAACAGCCAGCAGCACTGGTATACAGGCAGACAAAGTACCTGTCTACACATCGCCTAGCCTAACATGTTGTATAATCATACAGCTCACAAACGCCTCACTATCTATTCTAAATGCTAATATGCATGCCATGTTTCCATGTTCTTTTGTCACTCCTCTGTTTACCACGGTTATTAAGCGTATTGGTATTTACCTTGGTTAAAAATTTAATGTTCTTAGGAATTAAGACAAGCCTACCTAGTTCATGACTATTGTCTATTCACAAAGCTTTAGTTTACTTACATGATGTATATATTGTACCAGCATAATTTTGAGCATTTACAGCTAAGTTACTGTTCATACATTATAACTACGCTAACATGGCTAACCTGTCAAGCACCAATCAATGTATTTTATTTACTGTTACTTTGACACACACGGCTTATAACTTGTGCCCTAGTATATGTTTACTGTTAACAGCCTAAACTAAGCAAGCGTAACTCACTCTAGTGTAAGAGATAACAGCTAAGAAATAGCCAGTATCACTCACTCTAAATGTTTATATGACCTGTGACATCAACAGACTAGCTAATATGCTGACTAAGCCTAATCATAGTTTAAACTTAAACTTACTCTTCAAAGTCAATTACTTAAGCTGAGTTTTAACGTTGAACCACTATTTACTTAAAAATGTGCAAGTCTTCTTCATGCCATACTCATGTTATATTATGTCTCTGTATTCGCGCTTGAGACTGCTGTTGTGGCACTCCAAGCCCTGTTGTATTCAATTGCACAACAAAAATAAAGAATTAAAAAAAAAAACAAAAAAAAAACCAAGAAATAGAGGGACAAAAAAATTATTAATTTAATACCACTTCAAATACATGCTGACCCATATAACCTTATTTCCCGTTGCCCCCCCAAAAAACACACCAGACCTGAATAAGTTGGGTAAGGGCAGACCTGAATAAGTTGGGTAAGTCGGCAGGCTGCGACTCCCCAAGTTGCCTTGGCGTTTTCATCCCTTGTATCTGCGCTTGCCAGGAAGAACTGCCACTACAATGTCGACCTACCTCCCGCCTCTTGCTGACATCGCGCACCTCGCAGACAGCGCTGCCTCCAGCCCCTCCTGCAACCCCATATTAAAAATGTCCAACCCAATCAAGTTGAGTTGCACACCGTCCCTTCTCATTAGGTTCTCATTATCCCCTTTGAGCTCCACGTGTCGAACCACAATCCCTCCCAAACGGAGCCACTGTCATGTTCAACTTGCGCCTGCCTCTCTCCAAACCCCGGGCATGGAGGACATCCCGCCCAAAAAGGCAGAGGAAATATATCTGACCATATCAGAGTGAGATCCTGGAAAAGCGCGAGGCACCAAGCTAGGTCGTGCTTGATAGCATAAATCAAATCCACCGTGAGGGCCTGACCCAAATCGTTCCCTCATGCATGGATGACCAGGATCACGTATCTACTCCACACACTCTGGGTAAACCCTGTTCCACGTCAGTCACCTGATAACTCTCCAGCGAACTCGAGCTATCTCGGAGGAAAAACACAAATTTCGTCCATACGGCCTTTCTTCAGCCTGCCTAGCTGCCCAATAAACATAAGAATGTCCCAAAATCCAAATGTAACAGGGCATTGAACCTAACAATATTTATAATAGTCGGTCTAACATTTGACCTTAAATGACGCTATTTTCATCTACCCAAGCGTTTAATAGAATCATCAGAAAACCCCATCATGCTAGCCTGGGTAGCCGCCCCAATCCTAAAAGAATCTGCGGAAAACCCTCAAGGCGGCCCGCAGCATTGCAGAGAATTGGTACCGTGACAGAGGTGACCCATCCTCTGGAACCAACCTTCTCCGACCATACTTGCAGATACTTACAAAACAATAGCACCGGACAAAATCCACCCCCCCAGTGGACCTGAAACGAACCTATGCTTCTTTTCCTACTTGATCTATCTTTGACCACCAAATACAAATGTCCACAGCTGAATCCGTTTAACGAACATCTGACCGTAGCAACGGAGATACCGACCTACGATTCTGGGCCATGAGCTCACCCACCCCGAAATGCCCCGTAAAAACAGAAAAAGCCACCTTGAACAAAACTGACCCAAAGCCCGACGAACAAACGCCCCTAAGGGCTGGTAGCAGCCGCCACAAAAGATCAGTTGAAATAGGACGATGGTGGTCAACTACCCTCCTGCGCCGCCATCCATGCAGCATCCGTTGAACGCAGAACTCTTTGGTGACATCCCTCCAACACAGGAACCGAAATAAAAAGGACAAGGCCGATATAGCCTTTTCCGCTGCCGAACATGACGTACCTTGTCTCAGGAGGCCGTGCAAACAGGGCCGGTGCTAGGATTTTTGACTACACAGACGAAGATGCATTTTGACCCCCCCCCCAAAAAAAATAAAAAAAAATAATGCATCTTCACCTCTGTGTCTCGTAGCACCCTTTTGAATTTCTTACCACCATTAGTGTTGCATATCGACTCTCTTGAATGTCTTACCCCTTTGGCCCCTTTGTGCCTTACACCCCCCTTTAGTGTGTCTCCTACAAGCCCTCTTATGTATTTCTTACTTCCCCGCCAGCCCCTTTCTGTCTCTTTCTTCCCCCCAGCCCCTATCTATCTCTCTTTTTCTCCCACATAGACATAGATACAGGCAAAAATACATACATGCAGAAATACACAAACATACAGACAAACAACCATACAAGCACACAGACATAATTATTCAGGCACACAGTCATAAAAGGCACACAATGAAACAAACACAGTCATACAATCTACACATACAGGTACATTGTCGTACAAACACAGACATACATTCATACAGGCACACACAGAAATACAGACACAGACATAAAGAAACATAGAGATTGGCATATAGAGACATACATACACAATGATACAGAGACATCCATACACAGACAGTCATAAAGAGACATACAGACAAGGCATACAGAGACATACATACACAGACAAACAAAGAACCCTGCATACTGATACCGTGTAAATGCTCCGGCCATCCACAGTGGTGGATGCTCCGTGTCAGGCGGACATCGCTGGATCCACCAGTAAAGTCTTCAAAAGGAATAAATGCAGGCAACACTCCAATAGTAAGGATGGTATATTTATTGGTAGGTGAACCACCCCATAGAAAGTGTGACGTTTCAGCTCATGCAATAAGGCTCTGCTGAGCCGAAACGTCGCACTTTCTTTGGGGTGGTTCACCTATCAATAAATATACCATCCTTACTATTGGAGTGTTGCCTGTGTTTATTCCTTTTGAATACATACACAGACAGTCATACAGAGACATACAGACTTCAAACATGGGGAATTGGTCCCCATCTGTCGTGCAACTTCAACAATGCTTTGAAAGCTGGGGCTCTACCAATTCCCCATGTTTGCAGGATTGTATTTAGCACAAAGCAGTATTTGTGTTTGACTGTAAGCATGTGCTTGTATGGAGTATGTTTGTTTGATTGTAGGGGTGTGTTTGTATGTAGTGTTTGCGTTTGAATGCAAGCATGCATTTATGTGTAGTGTTGGTTTTTGAACACAGGTGTGTTTATATATAATTTTGGTGTCTGATACAGAGGTGTGTTTGTATGTAGTGTTGACATTTAAATGCAGGGGTGTGTTTGTATGTTGTGTTGACGTTTGCATGCAGGTGTTTATTTGTGTGTAGTGTTGGTGTTTGAAATCTGAGATATATGCACATATACACATACACCGCCACACACGCGCACACTGTGATACACATACACAAAGATACACACACTGAAACACATACATATACACAAACTGATACACATTCAGACAGACATACAGATACACACACACACACTGACAGACATACAGATAAACACACACTGACATACAGACACACTGACAGACACATAGATACACACTGACAGACATACAGATACACACATACACAATGATAGACCTACACAAACACACAAAGACACACAGACTGACAGACATATAGATACAGACAGACATATACACACACACACACTGACAGACAGGTTCAGGAGGGTGGCTTACCTGGGATCCAAAGTGCTGCCTGAGGAAGTTGGGAGTTGGAGGAGCTGGTCCTGCCCAGCCCCCCTCCTCTCTGCCTTCTCCTGCTCCAGTCTTCTTGGGAGGACTTCCTCCCATGCTGACGAGAAGGGGCAGGCGGTAGCTCCGCCCCTGCTGGTCGCCAGCCTTGCTGTGTGCTACAGAGGGAGCAGGGATATGACGCGTTCATATCCCCGCCCCCTCCACACAGTCCGCGGCACTGCAGGTTGGAGCTCGGCCACGCTACAAGAAGTGACCAGCTGGAGAGGGGAGCTGTGTGCTTCCCTCCTGCCAGTCACCCGGACACTTGCGCCCCCGGGCCGGTGCACGCGTCTGAAGAGAAACCCGATCCGTGCCCGACCAATGACAGCAAGTCCTGCCATACTGCCCGATATGCCCTCCAGGACTAATTGGACAACGAATCCCGAATTAAGCCCATAAGGATGTCGGGCAACTCAAGCCGAGCTCTTCCGCCTTTGGTGCTGACTCTCGAAACCGCTCCCACTGAAAGCGAGATAAAGCATCAGCCACCATATTCAAAACTCCTGGTACATGACAAGCTTTAATCCAAACATTAAACTCTAATGCTCACCCACAGTGAGAACATTAATGCTTAAACCCACAGGAACTGTACCATCTGCAGTGGCTATCGTTAAAGAGCCAGCACACGCCTTTTCTCCCTCCAGCTGACGTACCAGCAAGCATGCCGGTTGCTCCAGGAAAGGGAGATGGACGGCATGGGGTCATCAGCAGCCACAGGTTGCCATCCTGGCTCCCAAAGTCCATCTCCGGACAAACCGCCATTCTCTGAAACTGCTGGTCATACTTGAACCAGCCCTGCCCCCCGTAGATCTTGTAAGAACCCCAGATCAGATCCAAGTAACCGAACAACGAGCGAGCCAGTTCCGGAAAACGTCACACCAGAATACTAGCAAAGATGAGAAAAACCCTGAAGCTAGTTACCGAACATCTGCGAAATGCACCCCTTACCTCGGTCCGACTCTTGAAACTCACCTCGCTGTGGCCTGTCCACTGCCTGTTTGTCCATGGGTACTAATGATAACAAGTCGACATACTCACCCCTCCAGATCATTTCCAAAGGAACATGTAAGCCCAGTGGAGCCACCCGCTGTTCATCCACTACCAGAGGAACCTGAATGGCCCTGACCGTTCGCGCCTGTACACTTACTGACCCCCCTGGAAATCTATCCAGCACAGCCCTAAGTAAGCCCCTCAGATTCCCATACTTATCTAACCCTGACCCAACCAATGCACCCCAAGCGCTAGCGCAGGCCAACTCACTGCTTTTGGAGTGGGGGCAGAGCCAATACCCACATCTCTGGGCTTTCCAGAATGTCCTCCTCCTCTTCAGAGTCTGACAGAGACCTAGAAGGCCCCTTTGGGCATTCGGCACCCTACCTCTATCTTGCCTCCTGATGGCATTCAATGGGTCCTCAGTCACCTGCTGACATCCTCCCCGAACCTCATATTCCACCACTGGGGCCTGTGACGTGGCAGGAAGGCACCTCACCACCGTCACGTACTTGCCCCTTTCACCTGACTTCCGGTATTCTGGAGCATTTCCTTCGCCACCGGGACGCACTCCAATTACGTCATGTCTGGTGCACCCCTCCTTCCGGCACTGCACGTCAGACGTCCTGATGACATTTCCCGCAGCGCTGGAAAAGAGAGGGCTGCGGGATCTTCCTGCCAACGCAACGCCATCTTGGGGCCTACCTTCCGCCCTGGTTCTAGTCCATCCTTGACGCATTGCTTCAGGAGAAGCATGCGCTACCCAGCCTCGCTCACCATCCGAAACTCGACCCCTCTGCAGGACTCCACTACGCTGTACTGGGCTAGGCGACAGGTGTCCTCGACCTCCTTGCCCTCCGTCCGCCATCTGTAGGCTCTCCAACAGTCCGGTCACCATTTTCTGATCCAGGCCTCCTCTGCACACCGGGAAGGACTTCTGCCAGTGACCCGTCCCCATGGGACTCCAGGTAGACCTGAAGCAAAGCCACCATGTGGCGTCCTTTGAAACTGTGGACATAGTATGTGTTCCTCAAAACAGGCACACAATAATAGTAGCTGTTGATTTTGTATTTTTTTTTTTTTTGCTTGCCAGCAGCCCAAACAAGTCCGTATAAAGAGGCAAAGTCAGGATTCCTCGACTTCTCTGCACTGACTGGTAAGGCTCCTCCTCCCTTGCCTCTTTTTATCTCCTGCTCCCCATTAGCAACCATGTATCTACCTGGGGCCAACCCCCCAACCCTGGGCATCTGTCATGCTCTCCCTTCCTTATTTTCCAGTGAGAAATGGTAATCTGCAGTTCCATTCTTTGGATACATTAACTTTAATTTGGCATTAGATTTTTAAGGGGTTGTTGGCTTTGCTCCCTATGAAGCAGCCCATTGATGTATTTATATAAACAAAGCAAGAAGTGTCTCCTCTGGCAGAAAACCAAAGAAGAAAAAAAAATATATATATATATATATATATATATATTTTTTTTTTAACGTTTATTCCCAACTTGGCAGCTGCCAAGGAATCTTACAAAATTAAGTGCTCAGTAACGAATTATTTGCAGAATCGGATTTATTTTCCATAGTCTGTTGCAAACGTTGTTTCTAGAGTAAATGTTTTGGCTTTAATGATGTTTAATTGCATATCCAGAGAAACTGAGCTCCGCTGGGTGTTTTTGGGGCGTTTAAGGATTCCAGAGGCGAAGTGCGCTGGTTGGCCACGGACACAGGGTTCCATAAGGCTGATGCATCGTACAGCTGTGTGAGTTCTGTACTCCTTATTATTTTCTAATATGCCGATTTTGGATACGTGCGATTACCCATGGGTATATCACTTAAAATGTTAACCCTCACTATGGAAGCTTGGAAAAATGACAGATAAATCTAAGCTTCTTTGGAAGGATTGTCTGCTGTGTTTGTGACCCAGTTGATTAAATAGTCAATAATGGGTGCATAAAACTTTCCGATAAATTATTTTGACTAACAAACAGTATGATATATTTAAATGTAAATTCACACTTTACCGTTTTCAAAATGCACCTGGACAAATTTATGTGTGCAAATTCAAAAGATGCCTTTTAAATGTGTATTTCCAAAACATATTGCGATATATATATATATATATATATATATATGGCTGTGACATTATCATTTTGTTACCATGACATACCTGGAAAGGGATTAGAACCTGGGAATATTCTTCACATGTAAACATGCATAGATAAGTGTTTTTTTTTTAGTTTTTTTAAATACACATTTTAAGTCATGCATAGTTTACAAAGTAATGTGCATGATCATGCATTAAAAGGGTATGATTTGCAGTTTTATTTCAAAGAATTATGTTATATGTGCTTTGCATGCCTTTAGAATGCTTTAGAAGCATCGTGGAAGCATCTAGGGATCTACCCCATGATTAAATAATTTATGTAGGTTCTATTTAGAAGTTAACATTTTCTCTGACGGTAACAAATCCCCAGAAATCTGTTAAGTCTTGAAAAAAGGCTCCATAGCAGAGTCACTTCTTGTTCCTTTTAAAGCCTGCTGGAACCACTATCTGAGTCCCTGGACTCTCCTTATATTTGGGGTACGAAATTGTATGACTGTATAACTATACAGTCCAGTTTGAAAGCCCAAGTTCTGCAGAGCAAGGAGAGTGATACATGATTAAGGCCTTGTTGCCTGAAACATCATTACTTGTTTTAAGACATTTGCCACAATAATACAATATGCACAATCTCTTGTTAAAGCCCATTCCTTACTTTTGGTATTTGGATTGTAGGAGGGCTTTGTAATCCCCTTGGGACGCATGGCAAAGAGAGTCATTCCGGTCTGCAGTGACTTTGGATTTTTTTTATGTTCACTAGTTACAGTATTCCATGGTGTCTGTCCCAGGTGCACTACCTATTGCTCATATTGCTATTCGCTAACCACCATTTTTCTCAAACCACACTTGGCTTTGTGATTCGTTACTCCTATCTGCAAATAGTGCGAGTAAAAAGGTCAGATACAAATGAAAAACAAAAAATACCTGATACATCAAGGGAATTCTTGCTGGAACTTCCTGTCCCCTAAACTACCTTTCTCTGGCTATCTTTCCCTGTTTTCGCTTTCATCCGACGCAGCTCATTAATAGGGAACATTTTGCTTTGTTTTGGCATCTGAACAGACATTTCAAACCTTAAAGGCAGTCGGGCTAACTTTATTTACCAAAACCCCAAAACTTTATTTGTTTTGGCAAACTAGCTTGCAAATGAAGAATTTGGCTTTTCTCTACCTGTAAAAGATATAGCATAACTTTTTTAATACTGTCTATTTCAGGTTTAAATTTACCAAGCATGCCCATTTATGTTTTGAACTTGAGTTGGCACAGCAGATGTATGACTTGCTGGGAATATTAAGGGTAGTGTTTTGCTGTTTGTCCAAAAGTTACATCATCTGATGACCTCATATTATTTAATTCTACAAAGTAGAACAGTTATTAACACTCTTTGATGTCATGTTGTAGCAGTTACTTTTTTGTTTTTAAAACATATATTTATTTAAAAAAAAAAAGAAACATAGCAAATATGGCTAATCTTTTAACAATTATTTCTCATTTGTTTGCATTCTTTTTTCAGAAACCAGTTAAACAGTGTTCTATTTGTTTACATCGCCAATGCAATTTAAAAAAAATAAAAACATTTTTTTTTTGTGTGTTTTGTGTTTTTTTTTTTTTGTACACAATATTTCTCCAGGCTTCATTTGACCATGAAGAAACATCCAATTACTCAGACATTTTCTTTGGTTTGGCAGAGTATTCTATAATGCCACACATCTGTGGTTCGCTAAACATCCTTTTTTTATATTCTCAAATTCCAGCCAACAAGCACTGTGCAAAGTTCAGAAAACAGGAATGAAATAACAAAAAACACCTATGAAAATAATCAAACTACTTTCTACTTTCAGAAAGTTTAATGCTTGTTTAGTGAGAAAGAAGGCGATTTTCATATTTATTTGTGTAAAATCATACCACATTTACAATCATAGTTTATTTCATGCAGGCAGTTGGATATCACATTTCAGAAGGTTGGCCCAATAAAATGTTTTTAACCTCTTCAGTCTCTGGAGCTCAAATGATAATGCCTGTTTAAGAATTCACAACAAAATCATTTAAGTCTGGATTAATTCTCCATTGTCTGATGATATGTACAATGTTGGCATGGCCATGACTTCACCCTTGTAAAATTACTATATGGAAGCCAAACTATTTGTCTGTTTTCACTGAATCAGAAAAATCTCACTTCTGCCCATCTGTAAAAATTCTGAAGTGGTATAACACCTGTTTTCGCATATAATAAAAAAAAAAAAAAAAAAAAAAAAAAAGTAGACACGGGCACTCAAATCTTATAACCCAATGGGTTAGGGAAACCCCTGTAATTCATGACATAGATAGCATGTTCTTTTTTTTCTTACTGTCTTAATATCGCTGTTGTGAAGATAAATGCATGCTACTGCATTTGTATAATATGTATAAAATTACAATCTACAAAAACTATATGGAAAAAGGACTGCCAATAGAGAAATTTTGTATGACACCATAAACTAAAGCAGTATTATTGCACTCACAAAATCAGCATTGATTGTAGGCAATGATAAAGATTATAAAGTTAAGACCTTCAATCTTCGCTTTTCACCAGTAAAACATAAAGGGAAAGAAGGAGAAAACACACAGATAGTGTAATACCTTCACAACCATAATTAAACTTTATTCAGATTGTACTCACAAGATGAATTGAAGTAAAAGCAGATCAAACAGCATCTCACTTCCCACTGCTAGAGGGCCAATACAGGTCACAGGGGAAACTGGAACACTTGTAGATGTGTTGATCGAAACATAAAGTACATAAAACTAGATAAAATAAAAAAACATTATCTCTGCCCTTCGCCTTTTGTACTGGGTGGGACTTCGTCAGGGATAATGAAGAGTCTATGTGAAGGTCCTCATTCTTGGGTTTAAAACCCCCGCTTGGAGCCGCCTCGATCAGCCTTTGGCCAATCGAGTGATGTGTCCTTGTGAGTTAGCATCTTATGGTCATGCAGAAACAGATACTTGCTTTATGCATCTCATATGGTAAGATAAGTCTTCTCAAAGACTTACAATTTTGAATAAACATTTAAATTCACCCATGACTCGTGTGAACCTTTTTTTTCATGTAATGCTTAATTTTCATTTATATTTACATTTTAGCTAATTACATCATAATACAGTTCAGACAAGGCACAGCTAGGGCACACATTGCAAATGAGAAGGAGAAAAAGAAACATTGTATGCTTTCTCTATGCTGACCTGAAGCTGCTGGACAGCGCTTATAACAATTATTAACAAGGGGGTAAGATGGAGGTACCAAGTTGCAGGATAAAAAGTTGTAGACTTTTTAAAAAAATTTTTCTCTGAACTCACAAATGCATATTTGGTAAATATTGGGGTAAGTAAATATAATATTAAAGTTCCCCTTTAAAATATAAAAGATGAAAATAATATTTTATTATATACTAGAGGGCAGCTTTGAGCATGACTTCAGCTGTCTTGTATCAATACTTCAGCTGTCTTATCTAATACAAAATAATGGGTAATGTTTTGCATGGGAAGTCCATAGGCTACTGTTTCCACATTAAGCTACTACATATAGAACATTTAGTTCCTTTCTGACACATATCAAGTAATTCTCTGCAGGTGCTCAGCAAATTAAATGTATTGAACAATAACTTTAATGAGGGCTCTAATGACCTCGAACACACCGATAATGGTTCAGTCCAACAACAACTGTGGTACCGAAGTTTCGCCATCACTGTCATAGAAGCAATATAGGTTGAAAACCCTGAATGAATTTACTGTTTCAATACTTGTGCACAGCCAGGATACCCACGCACCATCTGAAGGCAAAGGCAGCTACAGAAGTCAAAACATTTTTACCTTCTCATATTTGGGTGGATACAATGTTTATTTTCTGTATTGTACATCTTGAAACCCTACAAGAAAGGGAGAAGATGGTCAAACAACAGTCACAATAAATGTATATCTTAAACAATATGTTGTTTCATCCAAATGACTCTTCCTGTGATGGGCTTTTAAGTGTTTGATAAATTTTTTGTTTACATTAAAGGATCACTATAGGGTCAGGAACACAAATATGTATTCCTGACCCTATAGTGCTAAACCCACCATATAGGTGGCTTGCCCTCCCTTATCCCTACTATAAAAGTTTAAAACTCACCTTATTTCCAGCACCGCGTGGGTCTGCCGGTGATGGCTCCTCCCCCTTTGTGACATCATCAAAATGGCTGATTTTTAGCCAATCGGCACATGGGCAGGGCCAAATGCCGTTTTGGCCAATCAGGACCTCCTCATAGAGATGCATTGAATCAATGCATCTCTATGAGGAAATGTCAGCGTCTCCATGCAGAGCGTGGGGATGCTGAACGGCACTGCTGCCTACTGTGCAACCCTGAGCCTGGAAGCCCCTCCAGTAGCAATCTAAGGAGTGGCCACTTGGACGTGTTACTAGGGCATGTAAACACTGCCTTTTCTCTGACCAGAGCTACATTAAGCTGTAGTTGTTCTGGTGACTATAGTGTCCCTTAAAAAGCGACATTTCAATCAGGAGTTTATTACATGAGAGTGTGGGCCCAGCTGTTGTGACTGCGTCTGTATCTATTAACCCCTTAAACCCTTAAGACCGCAGGACGTTCTATGCCGTCCTTATTTTGTGGCTCTAAACGCCGCAGGATGGCATAGAACGCCCTGCGATCTTTTCTACTTACCCGGTCGCCGGCGATCGCGGTATGGGGGACTTACCTGGGAGCCCAGGGAGTCCCCCTCCGTCCTCTTCGGCCCCCAGGGCCATGTGATCGCGAGGTCCTTGCGAGGACCCCGCGATCACATGGACGGCATAGCCGTCCAAGGCATTGCCAGCAGGGGCAGTGCCTGTAATGACGGGTACTCCCCCTGCTGTCTGAAAAAAAAAATTAAAAAAATGTTAAAACAGTGTAAAAATAAGATTATATATACTTAGATCATATATATATTTATTATATATATGATCTAAGTACATAGATACACATATACACACATACACATAATATACATACACTGTCTACGTGTATTTTAATATTATTATATACATAATTATATATATATATATTAATATCAAAATACACATACAATGATATTGATTAAATATATATATATAATTTTAATTATATGTAGTAAGGCCTTTTGGCCTGTGTTTGTGGGAGGGGCGTATGACACACCCCTTTCCTACTTAAGGGACACCCCTTACCTGGCTCCATACCTTCGAGGTCAGCGTTGCATCCTGAATCCACTTCCGGTTCACGGACGGCGCCATCTTGCTTTCGGAAACTCCGCGTTTTTTCTTCAGTGTTAGCTGTGTCCAGGAACTCCTTACAGGTCTTTCCACGGCCAGCCACGCACAAAAACCCGGTCTTCTTCGCTGATTGAGTCCCCAGGACTTCTAAAACGTAAGTCCGTCGCCCGGATTAATTCCCACGGCGTCGCAATCATTATTCAGCCTTACTTTACGGCCACACGCTTTACGGCCAAGTCTCAGGCGAATTTAACCCTCTGGTTTCCGGAAACCAATGTACTGAGTATGTAGCATTCGGATGCTTTGCTTTTCTCCCTCCTTCACTTCAGTTTTGCTATTTACCATGTTATAAGACTTTTTAGTGTCTGATATTAGTATTATCCGTTTTAAATATGCTGTTTATAGTTCATTGAGTACACAGTCTGTATTTTATATACATATAATGATCAGAGCATACACTTCCTAATTTGTGCTTTCATATTCATTAATTATACTTAGGTTAGGGCTCTCTGTATTATTAGATCTTGATATTAATCTTGGTATACATATACATAGTCTTGCTTGATTAAACTTTACATTATTTTGTGTACCTTCCACCAGCACTTAGAGAATTTTTGTTTAAAACAACGGGTTTTGTTCCTGTTGCAACACACCATGTACACTTCTATTACATGGCACGTTTTCATATGCTGACTTTTTCTTTATGTACTCAAATGACATACACAAGAACTCAGATAATTAATCAGGAAATAGGTATAGTGTATATATATGTGATAAGGTTTCTCTAAGTTATTTGTGTATATTACGTTGTCACTACCATGTACACCCGATTACATGGCACGTACAATTCCTGACCTTTCTGCATATACTCAAACGATATATCGTGTATACAGAACACGGTCCCAACATCACACACTTTCGGGATTGAATCACACTTTTGGTTTAACCTCTCATACGTCAACTTTTTCTGCATATGGTCAATTTTCATATTTTATAACTCACCCAAACCATCTGTCGTTTTGCACCCAGACTTATATAATCCATACCGGATAAATCACGTAATACTCCCTGCACTATGATTACTACAGTAGCACGGCCATATATATTTTTAAATTGGTCACCATGTATACACATTATACGTAGCCACTACAAGCTAATCCCTGCGTTACGGTTTTTCTCCATAACAAATCAGGCTGGGTACTACCTTACTCTAAACTGTTCCCCTTCAACACATACGGTTAATACAATCAACCACAGCATATCTAGTCTACGTTAGTATCACAGGATCCATTTCTCATACTATCATATCTATTTCTACCCATTTAGGTTTATCCAGGTTTTCTATACCTTACGCATCATATACGTATACATACTATTCAGGTACGTAAGCCTGCTCACATATCACATACGTTCTCCCTAAATAGGACATAGAGTACTGGCAAGTTAGGGGTATAGGCCCAAATAGGTATCTCCCCTCTTGGCATACCGCCTATAGTTTAGAGGTCCGCGAGGCCAACACCCTGCCTCAACGTTTCGGAGGCAAACACCCCTCGAGCCACACGTTAGTTAGCCGCCTCGCAAAGTTTAGAGAGGGCGTCACCTGTCACTCCCTTCCCGTTTTTCTTTTATTGTCACCGAGAGGCCTACGAATTCCTGCCACTACGATGGGTGGCCTCAATATTCCCTCGCGCCAACGCATAGATAGAGCCTCTCATAGCCACTTGGCAAATAGCAGGGCCTCACCTGTCATATACATGGCATGCTTACATCCCTCATGTCATCCATGGGCAAGGTCAACTCCAGGCTGGAGAAACTGGAATCGGTCACCACAGCCCTTACCTTGGCTGGGTCAGCCACTGTGACCCCTCCGCCACTGGTCGAGTTGCCACTAGTTTCTCCAGCCACCACCTCTGACGAGCAAGAGGTTAACCCTGCCCATATGATACCTGAGCACCTTAAGAAAGACATCCTGGAAGGTAAAGATGTCAACTTAGCTGCACTACTAATTGCCTCCCAGGATGTGGTGGAGCATAAAACTTATGCGTATGAGGATATTTCTGTGGTGGTCAAGTCCAGGGATGCACGCCTAAACAGGAAACTCACCATCCCGGAATTTGTGTTGGCTTTTGGCATCTACCGGGATGTCATATGTGCCGTTTACCCACACAGGCGTGAGGAATTTGACATGTATATGCACAAGCTGGTGGACCTGGGCAATAAATATGGTGGATCGGCATTCTACGATTACCATAGATCTTTTTCTGCAAAAGTGTCAGGCGCCTTCTCACAGTACGGGACAAGGTCCAACTGGAGTAAGATAGACACAGTGATTTTCTGCAGACACTTTGCAGGGCTAAGGACGCCGGCTTGTGCATACTGCTCCTCCATGTCTCATTCGGCAAATTTTTGTCCCACCACTGCTAACGAGCATACCCACGTGCAAGGACCTAGCTCCGCTGGTCCTACGGAGAAAATAGCTAAAGACAAACTGGGTAGACCTATCAAGTTTCTGGGCAAATCCCAGATATGTAATAACTTTAATGTTGGTACATGCAATTACAGCGGTTGTCGTTTATTGCATATATGCTCAAAATGTTTCAGGGCACATGCAAAAATCATGTGTCCCAATAAAATGTATCCCAAACAGTACCTAACGTCTATCAACATATCCCTACTTGCGACATTTCTGTCACAGCATCCATCTACACATTTTGTAGATTTCATAATCTCTGGTCTATCAGTAGGATTCCACACAGGTATCATACATATGCCTTCAGGAATCCTGGAATGTCCAAATCTACAATCCGCCCAACACAACCCTACAGCTGTTGACACACTCATAGCTAAAGAAGTGACAGAAGGTTTCTTATTGGGACCTTTTCAATCCCCTCCTTTCACTACATGGAGGACAAACCCTATCGGGGTTGTCACAGGAAAATCTTCCAACAAGCAGAGACTTATTATCGATTTGTCGGCACCACACACCTCTACCACTCCTAGCCTCAACTCCCTAATACCATCAGAGGAATTTTCCCTGCAATATTCCACTATAGACCACGCCATTACGGCTATCTTACAGGCAGGAGTCGGTGCATGGCTCAGCAAGACCGACATAACAAATGCATTCAAACTACTACCAATCCACCCCACACTGTGGCACCTACATGGCATCAAGTGGGAAGGGAACTACTACTTTTTCTCACGACTAACTTTTGGTTCTAAAAGTAGTCCAGCCATATTTGACACATTTGCCGAAATCCTATGCTGGTTACTACTCAATATATCCAGATGCCCTACAGTCATACATTATCTGGACGATTTCCTAATGGTCGAGGAGAATTCTTCCCCTCCCAGTAGCCTCAAAGAAACCGTCAGCCTATTCAACCAGTTGGGGGTCCCAGTCTCCCCTACCAAGACCGAAGGCCCAGATACCATCATCACTTTCCTGGGCATCATGCTAGACTCGGCCAACATGCAAGCTAGCCTACCACGCACTAAGGTAGAAAACATCCTGACAAACATCAACCTCTATATACAACTACGCACTTGCAACCGCAAAGAATTACAATCTTTACTGGGGTCACTCAATTTTGCCATGCGTATTATACCTCAAGGCCGTGCTTTCATCTCACGTCTCCTCAGCATGTTCCCACTGTTTCTACATGATGCACACAGATTATCCCTAGATACCCAAGCCACGGCAGACCTTCTCATGTGGAGAAACTTTTTAACCTCCTGGAATGGAAAAAGCATGTTCCTCCCTCAATTGTCTGACACTTCTCCTACTGCTTGGACAGACGCGGCGTCTACCACAGGTTTTGCAGCGATATTTGGGAACGAATGGCTTTGGGGTAGCTGGCCTTCAGAGGTGCAGGACCTGGAGTGTTTTTTCTCTACCTCAGCTCTTTTCGAGATATATCCCATCGTGGCGGCTGCCGTGGCATGGGGACATCTATGGACAGGTTCATCAGTCAGGTGTTACTCAGACAACCAAGCAACCTGTTCCATTATTAACAAAGGTCGCTCCAACTCCCTTACTATCATGAGATTTTTGAGGAAACTCACTTGGTTGGAAGCATGTCATAATTTTTTCTTGCATTGTGTTCATATTCCAGGTATTTGTAACGAGGCAGCTGATAATTTGTCTCGTTTTAAATTCCAGGCCTTTCATCAACTTCTCCCATCAGCCGCGCTCACAGCCACGGCCACTCCACTGTTCCATCAGCTAGTAATGGACTAGACGTTATCATGCAACATTGCAGAACTTTGTCACAACTAGCTCTATCTACAAATACCAGGAAAACCTACAACAGAGCCTTCAGTTTATTCAAAAGATTCCTTTTGGAACACAACATATTACAACCATTCATCATGACATCTTTTTTAGGTTTTGCCTCTTTTTGCCACATCAAACTCAAACTTTCTTACAACACAATCAAACTATATCTTACAGGCATCCAACATCACATGCTGACATTACAACCCAACAACTCAAGTTTCATGTCATCATACCAAATCAAGAACATCCTTAGGGGTATACAAAGATCCGAACCCCCGCATACAGCACAGAGGCTTCCTATAGATTTTCATATCCTTAAGAAATTATCACAACTACTAGATCTAAAACCCTTCTCCTTCAACACAACTCTAGTCATCAAAACAGCTATTTACGTGGCTTTTTATGGGTTTCTGAGACCTAGAGAGTTTACCGCCATCAATACAACACAATCCACTCACCTACTGCTCCATTCGCACTTAACCAAACACATGGACTATTATATCCTGACACTACCTCATTCCAAAAACAGTCAACACGCGCCACCCGTAGAGGTTAAATACTATCCGACTCACAACAGATGGTGCCCCGTCCAAATACTGGACTCTTATACAGAGAGTCTCAAGGCACCACCATCACAACCACTTTTTGTTCTACGAGGTTCAGTTCTCACTACTACCAACTTCATGACCCACGTTAGGTCCTTACTAACACAGCTGGGACTCAAGCCAGCTAACTATTCAGGCCACTCCTTCCGCATAGGAGCGGCCTCCACAGCCTCCAGTGTTAACATACCGGTTCATGTTATCAAGACACTGGGGCGCTGGAAATCATCCGCTTACACACGATACATTCCTAACCCTGTACAAGAAGTAAGAAATGCTTTTCAGAACATGTCTTGTTAAAAGTATGTATATTGGTAGTTTGTATTAAATATTGAAATTTCTATTTTTGCCCTCTTTATTTTCAGGCCTACCTCATCGTCGGTTCCGGCACACCACAACCGACTTGCTACTTTTATACATCCTACACTTATTAAGGTCTTATTTCTCTTTGCCATCATGAGCCCTTCACACAAGTAGTAAGGCCTTTTGGCCTGTGTTTGTGGGAGGGGCGTATGACACACCCCTTCCCTACTTAAGGGACACCCCTTACCTGGCTCCATACCTTCGAGGTCAGCGTTGCATCACCCTCCCACCCACACCTCTTTATCAACTCCTTTTTCTTACATTTCTTCTTGGTGGGCCCTCTTTATTTTCAGGCCTACCTCATCGTCGGTTCCGGCACACCACAACCGACTTGGTACTTTTATACCATCCTACACTTATTAAGGTCTTATTTCTCTTTGCCATCATGAGCCTTCACACAAATATATATATATATATATATATATATATATTTATATATAATAAAAAATATATAAATATGTTAACAAAATTAAAAAAATAAATAGATAAAAAATATATAAACATGCGTAATTTAGTTCTAACTGTATTTTAAAATTAATATATATATATATTGATATCAAAATACATGTGGAACGAAATAATATATATATATATATCTATATACATAAGTATATACGTATATATCACTATATATATACCTATATATAAATTATATACATATATTTACATATATATATAATATGTATATATTTATCTAATAATTTTACATAATTAGGTCATTTTATTAATTACAATTTGCAAGACCTGCCTGACAACCCAGGCCAAAAGTTCAGGGAATTAAATTTGCTAGCACTATATTTAACCCTGTAACTTTCCAAGACACCATAAAACCTGTACATGGGGGGTACTGTTTTACTCGGAAGACTTCGCTGAACACAAATATTAGTGTTTCAAAACAGTAAAATATATTACAACGACGATATCGTTAGTGACAGTGAAATGTTTTGAATTTTTCACACACAAATGGCAATTACTGACGATATAATTTTTGTGATACGTTTTACTGTTTTGAAACACTAATATTTGTGTTCAGCAAAGTCTCCTGAGTATAACAGTACCCCTCATGTACAGGTTTTATGGTGTTTTCAAAAGTTACAGAGTCAAATATAAGGTTTGTGTTTCAGTTTTTTCACATTAAAATTCGCCAGGTTGCCTTTGAGACCGTATGGTAGCCCAGGAATGAAAATTATACCCATGGTATTGCAAATAGGGTATGTTCAGTTTTTTTAGTAGCCACTTAGTCACAAACACTGGCCAAAATTTGCGTTCAAATTAGTTTTTTGCATTTTCAAATATTAACACTAACTTTGGCCAGTGTTTGTGATCAGGTGGCTACTAAAAAAGACTGGACATACTCCATTTGCAATACCTTGGGTTGTCAACCTTTGCAAATGGTATGCCATCATGGGGGTAATTCTTATTGTGGTGGAATCTCGATAAAAATAAATTTAGTAGGCCGAGATTACCACGTGGCATGTGTACGTGCATATGCTGACGTATCGATCAGTTGGTTGCACGAGGCAAGATACGATCAGTAGTGTACGGAGCATGTGCAAGAATACAGGATATAGTATTCCCCTCCTCCATTGTGCTGGACAAGCCATGCGGTCAAACAGGAAGTTAATTCTTATTTGTGTTGATTGGTTAAGAGAATGTGCGGGTGGAGCTTAATATGGGAGGAGTTATATGCCTATATAAGGAGCCTGCACTATTGTCCGGGGCTCAGAACTTGTGGTATTTTGGTGACGCTAGTCCCTCTGAGTCCCGATCGGTGATCCAATAAAGAATCTCTTCCTTCCTGAAGAAACCTGTGTCCATCTCTCTGTGCTTTGCTTCCGTCAGTTTCTCCGGTATCATTTGGTGCATTGGCCGGGAAGCTCATCGTTCAACGGTAGCTGAGAGGCAGAGGCGTGAGACGGTCTATCTTTGCCCACGTTCTCTACGGCTGCACCCCTGAACTTCTGCGTGGACCTCCCTTCGTCTCGGCGCCACTGGGCCGTTGTCCAGGAGATCATCGGCCTCTACGTGAGAAGTGCTGGGGTGTCCCCGTCGATGAGTGTGAACTCAGGTTCAGGAACGAGGAGGTAAGACAACTGCTGTTTTAGACGGCAGGACCCACTAGGGGTATACGGATTGTGCGGTAGGCCCAAAGGGGTTTTTGAATCTGTGTATCTGCCCCCTCTGTCGGAGGGAAGGAGCGAAGGCGCACCGCTCGATCGAACGCTCTTTAGTCAGACCGTTTGATTTGGTTAGTCAGGCGGGGTCCTGGTGTAAATAGCCCTAGCCGGACACCGGTGTCTTGTCTAGACTAGCGTTCTAGGGTGTACATTTTGTTCGCTAGGTCGGAGAGACCGGGAGACTAAGCGGCGCCTGTGTAAATTCGGTTCGCTAGTTCTCATCCTATCTGGGCTAAGTGGGAAGGCGTGTAAATTTGGAACCCACTAGACTTTTGATAGTGCGACTAAGAGGCGCCTGTGTAAATTCGGTTCTCTAGCTCGCTATATATGTGGTGATTGGGCAGTGTGGCTAACCAAAACGGGTGTATATAGTTTTAGGTAGTCCATTCAAGGTACTGGCCAATAGTTTAGTTGGGAATTGTAAATGTGTTAACGATTGTTTTAGTAAAGTGTATATCTTGTTAGATAGCGCGAGCTCAGCCGTCTAGCGAGAGTGTTAATAGTGTGTTGCTGTATTATAGTGCACGGTACCATAACCCTGTATATTTACTGACACTGTATATAAGTACTAATCATTGTTGTCCATTGCATGTTTAACACCATAACCACTAATAATTGTATTGTGACCTTAACTTGTGCTTTGACCTATGCTAACCGTACTGTAACCGCTATTTGTAAAAGACGATGTTACTGGGGTGTGTTATAGACGGGTAATTCGTATATAGAGAATTATAGCGTGGGTGACTGTATAGTTACGCCAAAGGGCATAATATTGATTATCTAGTGACTGGTGTAACAGCTGTGTGTGTACGGGAATTCCCTGAGTGTTTATTGTTATTGTGTACGTTTCACTTGGTAACCGTACCACGTGGTGCTGTTGCCAGAGGAAACGGGTGTGACTGTTGAATAGTACGCGTGTATAGTATTCGTTGTCGACGACGTTCCATTGTTAAGTATGGGTGCGTCGCAGTCAACGATTCCGGATCCCTTAGGTTGTATGGTGAAGAATTTTAAAAAGGGATTCAAAACTTGTGATTTTGGGGTTAAGATGTCTCCTGTGCGTTTAGTTACTTTGTGCACTAGGGAGTGGCCTACTTTGGTTGCGGCATGGCCGCCACGTGGCAGTTTGGATCTAACTCTGGTACAGCGCTTACACGTGGCTGTATCAGGTAGGCCTGAACTTTACGGCCAGTTTCCTTATATTGACTGTTGGAGACAGGCCGTAAATGACTCGCCAAAATGGCTCCAGACATGCCACGAGGAGCAGTGTCGCCTCATGGTAGCTAGGACTTGTTCGTCCACTAGGACTGGTGTTAGGCCCATTTTGGACACGCCCCCTGAGTCCGAGATCCCTTTGCCGCCCCCTTACTTTCCGTTAAGAGGAAGTGACGCAAACGCAGGAAGCCCTGCACCCCTCCCCTCATTACCCCCATCCACTTCCGCTTCCTCCTCCAGTACCGGATCCACCCCCCCTCGTACTAAATCTCCCCTTCCGGAACCAGAACCCACCCCCATTAGAAACGAATATCCTGATTTGGCGCCACTTCAGACTTCCGGTCAAGCTTCATCTAGCTCGGCTCGAAGTGTTTTATTTACGACCTTTTCCCAAAACCAACCTCCCACATCCCCATACCCTATCTCTCCCCGACCGGAACCCATGACTGACGCCTCTCTACGTAGCCCCATCCAAACCCGACAGTTGACTGGTGCCCAACAATTAAAGCACTATCAGATGCCTCTTCGTCTGAATCCCGGGTCAGCTTATATCGATGCCGCAGGTCAAATGGCACACGCTGACCCAGTCTTCGTATATGTCCCATTTACCACAACCGATCTTTTAAACTGGAAGACCCATAATTCCTCGTATACTGAGAAACCACAAGCTATGACTGATCTGTTCACCTCAATAGTACAGACGCATAATCCGACATGCGCTGATTGCCAGCAGTTACTAATGACTTTATTTAACAATGAGGAAAGGACAAGAATAAATCAAGCAGCCATAAAAGCACTAGAGGATAGAGCCCGTGCTTTGAACCAAGCTAATCCAGCAGCATGGGCCGCAACACATTATCCCAACACTGATCCCGATTGGAACGTAAATGGTGCTGATATGGTTCAACTCAGAGCCTATAGAGACGCTATAATTGCTGGCATGAAAGCAGGAGGAAAGAAAGCCATTAACATGTCGAAGACAGTTGAGGTGATTCAGAAAAGTGATGAAGCGCCCAGTGTCTTTTATGACCGATTATTGGAGGCATACCGCTTGTATACCCCCTTTAATCCGGAAGACGCAGACAATTCCCGAATGGTTAACTCCGCCTTTGTCAGCCAAGCATACGGAGATATTAAGCGCAAGCTACAAAAGTTAGAAGGGTTTGCAGGTATGTCCATCACCCAACTAATGGAGGTAGCAAATAAGGTCTATATGAACAGGGATACAGAAAGTAAGAAAGAGGAAGAGCGCAAGATGCGTAAAAAGGCTGATATGCTAGCGGTAGCGATCGCAGGCGTAGATAAACGGGGCCCAGATAGAGGCAATAATAGATGGAGTAGGGAGCCTTTGAGTAGGGATCAATGCGCGTATTGCAAGGAAGAAGGGCATTGGAGGAACGAATGTCCGCAAAGAGAGCAGTACGAGAGAGACCAACCCAGGGCAGGCTACGGAAACTTTAGAGGCAGAGCGAGAGGTAGAGGAGGCCCCGGAGGGAGTAATGGTTATAGAGGGAGTAATGGGAACAGAGGAAGTGTTAGGGAAGACAGGTATATTCCAGCAGCGCAAAGGTCCCGCGATAGAGAAGGTAGGGACTTTGTAGGATTGGCTGACACGGTCATGGAGGACTATTGATACCGACCGGGCTCCATCCCCCTTGGTCGAGCGGAGCCTATGGTCGATGTATCAATAGGGGGAAAAAGGAGTGCGTTCATGATCGACACTGGTGCTGAACATTCAGTGGTGACTAATCTAGTTGCTCCTCCATCTGGAAGGACTATTACTGTGATAGGAGCAACTGGAAGAAGTGCTGAAAAACCGGTTCTTAAAAGTCGACTCTGTACATTGGGAGGCCACGTAGTAAAACATCAATTCTTTATATGCCTGAATGTCCAGTCCAATTGCTGGGACGTGATATGCTATCAAAATTACAAGCGCAGATTACGTTCCTACCAAATGGAACAACATCCTTAAAGTTTAATGGACCTTCAGGTATTATGACTTTATCCGTACCAAAGGAAGAAGAGTGGCGACTTTATACAGTGTTGACTAGCCAAAACCCTAGGAGTGATGAGACATTGTTCAACATACCAGGAGTTTGGGCAGAGAACAACCCACCAGGACTGGCCCGCAATATTCCACCTATAAAAATTGAACTAAAACTTGGGGTTTATCCAGTAAGCCTAAGACAATACCACATCCCGCAGAAGGCTAAGAAGAACATTCAATCCTATCTGGATAAGTTCATACGGTATGGTATCCTAAAATTCTGTACTTCCCCCTGGAACACCCCATTGCTGCCTGTTCAAAAGCCCGGTACAGATGAGTATCGACCTGTGCAGGACTTGAGAGCAGTCAATGATGCGGTTGTTAGTATACATCCAGTCGTGCCCAATCCATATAACCTGCTTGCTTTAATTCCGGGCGGGGCTACTTACTTCACAGTCTTAGACCTCAAAGATGCCTTCTTTTGCCTCCGAATTGCCACAGAAAGTCAATGTATTTTTGCTTTCCAATGGGAGAACGCTGTAACGGGCTCAAAACGCCAAATGACTTGGACAAGACTGCCCCAAGGGTTTAAAAATTCACCTACCCTATTTGGTTCAGCTCTAAGTCAAGATCTACTGGATTTCGAGTCTATCCCAGGAGAATGTGTATTGTTACAATATGTAGATGACTTGTTGATAGCAGCAGTTACAAAAGAAAAATGTCAGCAAGCAACGCACGATCTACTACATATTCTCTGGAAGGCAGGATACAAGGTGTCTAGAAAGAAGGCTCAGTTGTGTTTGCCAACTGTCAAGTATCTGGGATTCCATATCTCTGAAGGTCAAAGGATTATGGGGCCAGAGAGAAAAGAAGCTGTCTGCCAAATACCAATACCCAAGAATAGAAGACAAGTGCGAGAATTCTTGGGGGCAGCAGGCTTCTGTAGGATATGGATTCCCAGCTATGCGATACTGGCAAAACCTCTGTACGCAGCCATCAAAGGTACAGAGCACGACCCCTTCTTATGGACCCAAGAACAGCAAACGGCATTTGAAGATGTGAAGAAGGCTTTGATGAGTGCCCCAGCATTAGGTCTACCTGATCACACACGACCATTCTACTTATATGTACACGAGCAAAGAAGAATGGCTGTGGGAGTATTGACACAGTACTTGGGATCATGGCAAAGACCTGTTGCCTACATGTCTAAGCAACTGGATGCAGTGGCCAGCGGACTACCACCTTGTCTAAGAGCCGTAGCTGCAGCCGCCCTGCTAGTAGCTGAAGCCGATAAACTCACTCTGGGTCAAGAACTTTATGTACGAGTCCCACATGCAGTACAGACGTTGTTGGATTACAAAGGAAATCATTGGTTTAGTAACAGCCGTATGACCAAGTATCAAGCAATGTTGTGTGAAAACCCAAGAGTGCATTTAGAGACTGTAAACACCTTAAATCCAGCTACCCTTTTGCCGCAACCTACTGAAAGTCAACATGATTGTCTGGAAGTAATGGATGAAGTATTTTCAAGTAGACCAGATCTTCGTGATTTTCCCATCCAGAACCCCGATGTTCAATATTACACCGACGGCAGTAGTTATGTGAAAGAAGGGATCCGCTATGCAGGATATGCAGTAACAACAATAGACAAGGTGATAGAAGCTCGGCCACTGGCAAAAGGAACATCAGCACAAAAGGCAGAATTAATAGCACTAACACGAGCGTTACAATTGGCTGAAGGTTTAAGAGTAAATATCTATACGGACTCTAAGTATGCGTTTTTAACCACTCATGCCCACGGAGCTTTGTATAAAGAAAGAGGACTACTGAATTCAGAAGGCAAAGAAATCAAATACGCAGCCGAAATCCTACAACTATTGGAAGCAGTGTGGGAGCCGAAAGAAGTCGGTATTATACATTGTCGAGCGCATCTGAGAGGAGATGGTGATGTAACCAAAGGAAATCGGATGGCAGATAGTGCAGCTAAGCGTGCTGCTGAATCAGGAAGACAGGAGTATGTGGGGCATATAGCTGCTCTAATACCAACCCCACTGTCTCAATGGACTCCAGTTTATACAACTCAAGAAGAGGAGTGGTTAAAGACTGAACCGGGAAAGTATTTGGAGAACAAGTGGTATCAGCTAGAAGATGGAAGAATAGTTATACCAGCATCACTAGCAGTAGAAATTGTCCAGAACTATCATAACGGGACACATTCTGGGAGAGACAGTACAGAAGAATCTCTCAGGAAACATTTCTATATACCAAGATTGTCCAACTTGACTCAGGCCATTGTACGCAGATGTGTAACGTGTGCTAAGAATAATGCAAGACAAGGACCAGTAAAGCCACCAGGAGTCCAGTTTATGGGGGGACTCCCCATGTCCGATCTACAAATAGACTTTACAGTGATGCCTAAATCGGGTGGACATCGTTACCTGTTGGTAATTGTGTGCACCTATTCAGGCTGGGTAGAAGCATGTCCTACTCGTACAGAGTGTCATGCCTTAACTATAATATCCCCTTACTTCCTGGTTCCACGGAGCTTAGCCACACCCCTTCATGACCCGGTCTCCCTATTTAATCTGACCGCACCAGCTGATCGAGGCTGGATTAATGAACTACGTTCTGTACTCACGAACCGGCTGCAACTTAGTTGTGAAAACCTGCTGTTACCGGACCGGAATAGAAGACTTCAAGTTCCCTTCGCCTCTCCTCATCCACGGCTAAAGCTGAACTCTATCCATGCAGGATAATCTGCCTCTGAGGAATCTCGGGAACCAGTGTTCTATAAGCCGGAAGCTAAGTAAAACTTCTCTGATAAACGTTGCATCTAAAGCTGTTATTTCCTGTCTCCAAAGTCCTTCGTTAAAGCCAACCGTTACAGCTAACTTCAACACATACTTGTCTCAGTTAGCTGCATCTATCTTTCTTCAGTTAAAGTCTATGGAACAGCTATTGTAACTTCTTATCATCTAATTAATTAATACTACTAAAGGACTCTTGCTGCTTCAGTTCCGTTTACTCCTTAAAGCTACAGTGCATATAACTGTGGACTTCATTTATCGTTTAATACTTAATGCTACAGTACCTGTATATTGGAATTAAAGTCAATACCAATTACTCCTAATAAATATTCGAACTATAAGAAATCTGCAGTTGTGTTCCTTCATATGAAATGTTTAAACGTGACAGATTAATCCAGCCATTGTAATGGATCCAGCAGATTTCGATTCTACTATAGCTACGTTGCATCAAAGAGTTGATACACTAGTCCAAGGTATGCAAGAACTGCAAGTTACTCACGAAAGACTTTTCACCTATGTCAGAGATTTACAAACTCATACTCCCCATACTACTCTGCACTCGGCTAGCGATCCTGCTGTATGTAACCCTGAAAAATTCTATGGTGATCGTTCCAAATATAAGGAGTTTTTTTATTCCTGCAAACTATTGATTGCTTTAAAACCTAGAGCTTATCCCACAGAAAGATCTAAGGTTTTTTCAGTTATTTCCTTTCTAAGAGGTGAACCTATGTTCTGGGCCCATACCTTTTTGGACAATGATGACCCCATCTTAGGCTCACTGGATGAATTTTTTGAAGCCATGTCTCTTCTCTATGAAGATCCTAACAAACAAGCTACAGCTGATTTAACAATCAGAACACTACAGCAAAGAAATAGACCCGTTGAAGATTATATTGCTGAATTCAAAAGATGGGCTGTAGAAACGCAATGGAATGACATCACATTGCGCAACCAATTTCGACTTGGGTTATCTGAAGCTGTAAAAGACGAATTATCTAGAACAGAACTTCCTACTACTTTGAACGCTCTAATTCACTTATCAATCAGCATTGACAGAAGATTAAGAGAAAGAAAGGCAGAAAAGGCCCTTTTACATTCTAAAGACCGCAAACCTTTCACTCCCTCAAAAGCTCCAGAAAAGACTTCCTTACCAAGTGAACCTATGGAAATAGGGGTAATACGAAGTCCTCTTACTCCTGCAGAGAAGAACCGAAGACGTCAATTAAACCTATGCATGTATTGTGCCTCTCAAGATCATCTGGTTTCCGATTGTCCCTTATTAAAACGGACAAAGGCCGGTAGACAAGCTTATACCTCTGCTATCTTCAGTGCACTCCCTTCAACATCAAACAATCCGTTCTTAACTGTATCCCTTGTCTTACAGTGGGATAAGGTGAGAATTGTGACTGAAGCTCTCATCGATTCTGGTGCACATGGAGTATTCATCGATTCAACCTTTGTAACAAAGAATAGAATTCCTTGTGTTCAAAAAGCTAACTCTGTTCCTGTTAAAGTGATTGATGGCTCCTTTATCTCCTCGGGACCGATTCTTCATGAAACCATCCCTCTAAAGGTAACCACAAATCACATACATACTGAATTTCTAGTATTTGATGTTATTCCGTCACCTCTCTATCCCGTTATAATAGGGATCAACTGGTTAAGGAACCACAACCCTCAAATTTCTTGGTCTCCTTTCTCCATCACCTTTAACTCACATTATTGTAAAGAAACATGTTTACAACAAATTCCTATTCTTCAAATCTCTAAAGAACCAACCATACCCTCTTGTTATTCAGAATTTTCAGATGTCTTCAGTAAAAAAGAAGCTGAAACGCTCCCGCCTCATCGTGCTTACGATTGTCCTATAGACCTCATACCTGGTGCCCCAGTACCATTTGGGCACATCTACCCTCTCTCTGAGGCTGAATTACAAATTCTCAAAGAATATCTAGATGAAAATCTACGGAAAGGGTTTATTAGACCCTCTAGTTCACCTGCTGCCTCAAGTATGTTTTTTGTAAGAAACAAAGACCAGACTATACGTCCTATCATTGACTACAGAGCCTTAAATAAAATAACAGTTAAAAATCGTTATCCTCTTCCTCTCCTCAATGAACTGGTTGAACGATTGAAAACTGCTACCATCTACACTAAGCTTGACCTTCGCGGGGCATATAATCTCGTCAGGATAAAGGCTAATGATGAATGGAAGACTGCTTTCCGAACAAGGTATGGCCTCTTTGAATATCTGGTAATGCCTTTTGGCCTTTGCAACGCCCCTGCAACTTTTCAACACTTCATAAATGATATCTTTAGAGACCTATTGGACGTCTGTGTCATCATTTATTTAGATGATATTCTCATATTCTCCAACACTCCTGAGGAACATAGAAAACATGTCAGATGGGTGTTATCAAGACTCAGAACTCACAAATTATTCGCTAAACCTGAAAAATGTCTTTTCCATGTCAAAGAAATTACCTTCTTAGGTTATGTCATCTCCCCTCATTCAATAGGTATGGACAATGCAAAAGTCGATTGTATCATCAACTGGCCTGTTCCCTCTACAGTTAAAGAATTACAGCGATTTCTAGGATTCGCCAATTTCTACAGAAAATTTATTAAAAACTACTCTGAGATAGTTCACCCACTCAATCAACTTAACAGAAAAAATTATCCCTTCAATTGGAACGAGAAGGCTCAAACTGCCTTCACCGAATTAAAGAGAAAGTTTACAACAGCTCCTATTCTTCAACTTCCCAATCCTTCATATCTTTATGTCCTTGAAACGGATGCTTCGGAATTTGCAATTGGAGCTGTCCTCTCTCAACACAAAACTCCTCAAGACCCTCTTCATCCTGTCGCCTTCTTCTCACGATCATTATCTCCTGCTGAAAAGAATTATCCTACAGGAGAAAAAGAATTATTAAGTATCAAAGTGGCTTTAGAAACCTGGAGACACCTTCTTGAAGGCGCTCGGAACTCTTTAATCATTTATACTGACCATAAAAATCTCGAATATCTTCACTCCAATAAAACACTGTCTGCTCGACAAGTAAGATGGAATCTCTTTTTTTCCCGGTTCAACTTCCAAATCGTCTTTAGACCTGGGTCTAGAAACAAAAAGGCTGATGCCCTTTCCAGGATCCATAAGGACACTGAGATTGAACCTCCTTCACCTAAAGTCATTGGAATCTTATCTTCTCTTATTGACGACATTAAAGATCTCAGTGAAGATGCTCTCGAACTTCCTAAATCAATTAAATTATTTAAGAAAAACGGTCTCTACTATTTCAAAGACCGGATTTACGTGCCTCCATCCTTCAGAATTAAAGTACTCGAATTTATTCATGATTCTCCTCTGGCAGGTCATCCAGGTATAAAGAAGACCCTTGAATTGTCCAAAAGATACTATTGGTGGCCTCGTCAAGACCAAACTATTGAATCTTATGTCAAATCTTGTTCTGTATGCCAAAGATCAAAACATGTCCATCATCAACCATTTGGTCAATTATTGAATTTACCAATTCCTGAACGACCTTGGCAATCCATCTCTATGGATTTCTTGGTAGAATTACCTCCTTCTCATCATCACACTACCATTTTAGTGGTGGTAGACCGTTTCACGAAAATGTCTCATTTCATTCCTTTAAAGAAGTTACCTTCGTCCTCTGAACTTTCGAAAACATTTCTTGACAACATAGTTAAACTTCACGGACTGCCAGACGAAATCATTTCAGACCGAGGAACTCAATTTACCTCCAAATTCTGGACTGCCTTATGTGCCACTCTTCATATCCAACGTAAACTATCATCTGCATATCATCCTCAAACAGATGGACAAACTGAAAGAGTCAACCAATGCTTAGAACAATATCTACGATGTTATTGCTCTCACTTACAAGACGATTGGATAACTTGGTTACCTATGGCAGAATTCGCATACAATAACTCTTTTCATACCAGCAGTAAAATGACTCCATTTCTATCCAATTATGGATTTCATCCTTCCTCATTTCCTGCTCAGACAAGTTCTTCATCTAATCTCTCCGATTCGAATCAAATCTCTCATATGTCCTCTTTATTCAAAAAATTGCATGACAATCTTGAATTGGCCTCCTCCACTCAAAAGAAGTTTTTTGATACAAAACGACAACCTTCACCTTCTTATCAAATCGGTGATCTTGTCTGGCTTTCCTCAAAGAACATTTCTACAAACCGTCCATCAAAGAAGTTAAGTTCTCTTTTCCTTGGTCCTTTTCCAATACTATCGATTATCAACCGTAATGTTGTTAAATTGAAACTTCCACCTACTTTAAAGCTACATCCTGTTTTTCATGTGTCATTGCTGAAGCCTCATCATCCTGACCCTTTCCAAAGGAATGTCACTACTTCTCCTGACCCTATACTGGTCCAGGGTGAAGAAGAATACGAGATTCAAAGTATACTGGATTCAAGGTTCCATCGTGGCTCCTTACAATATCTCATCAGATGGAAAGGATATGGAGTTGATGAAGATACATGGGAAAACTCCTCTGACGTTCATGCTGACAAATTAGTTTCCCAGTTTCACAAACGCTACCCTTCTAAACCAAGTCAATAGCACCCAGAGGTTGCTCATTAAGGAGGGGATACTGTCATGCCTTAACTATAATATCCCCTTACTTCCTGGTTCCACGGAGCTTAGCCACACCCCTTCATGACCCGGTCTCCCTATTTAATCTGACCGCACCAGCTGATCGAGGCTGGATTAATGAACTACGTTCTGTACTCACGAACCGGCTGCAACTTAGTTGTGAAAACCTGCTGTTACCGGACCGGAATAGAAGACTTCAAGTTCCCTTCGCCTCTCCTCATCCACGGCTAAAGCTGAACTCTATCCATGCAGGATAATCTGCCTCTGAGGAATCTCGGGAACCAGTGTTCTATAAGCCGGAAGCTAAGTAAAACTTCTCTGATAAACGTTGCATCTAAAGCTGTTATTTCCTGTCTCCAAAGTCCTTCGTTAAAGCCAACCGTTACAGCTAACTTCAACACATACTTGTCTCAGTTAGCTGCATCTATCTTTCTTCAGTTAAAGTCTATGGAACAGCTATTGTAACTTCTTATCATCTAATTAATTAATACTACTAAAGGACTCTTGCTGCTTCAGTTCCGTTTACTCCTTAAAGCTACAGTGCATATAACTGTGGACTTCATTTATCGTTTAATACTTAATGCTACAGTACCTGTATATTGGAATTAAAGTCAATACCAATTACTCCTAATAAATATTCGAACTATAAGAAATCTGCAGTTGTGTTCCTTCATATGAAATGTTTAAACGTGACACAGAGAAAGCAGGAGAAGTTGTGAGATTCCTGCTACGAGAAATAATACCCCGATATGGACTACCCTGTTCTATAGGATCGGACAATGGTCCAGCTTTTGTTCATCAGTGCCTACAACAACTGACTCATATGCTTGGTATAAAGTGGAGGCTTCATACCGCATATAGACCCCAGAGTTCTGGTAAGGTAGAGAGAATGAATAGAACTATTAAGAACCAGTTGGCTAAAATGTGTCAGGAAACCCAACTTAAGTGGAACGTTCTCTTACCTATAGCTCTATTGCGAATCCGCAGTACCCCTACCAGAAGGATGGGCCTCTCTCCTTTTGAAATTATGTATGGGCGACCACCTCCCGTACTTGGTAACTTAAGGGGGGATTTGAGTCAGTTGGGAGAAGGAATTACCCGGCAGCAGGTTGTAGAGTTGGGTAAGACTATGGAGGAGGTACAGAAATGGGTACAAGATAGATTACCTGTGAATATTTATCCCCCTGTTCATAGTTATCATCCAGGAGACCAAGTGTGGATTAAAGAGTGGAATAATGTACCGTTAGGGCCCAAGTGGAGAGGTCCTTATGTTGTTCTTTTGTCTACCCCTACAGCGATAAAAGTAGCCGAAGTGACTCCATGGATACATCACTCCAGGGTTAAACCAGCAGCAGTCGATTCTTGGCAAGTTACAGCAGATCCAGAGAATCCCTGCAAGATCCGGTTGAAACGCACTACTCAGTCGAAGTAACGAGGAATTATTGTGGATTACAAATTTTATTGTTACAGGTGTGAGTGAGAAGGCCATAATAAAGCCTGTCCGCTTACCAACACATAGTGTATAAGCCAGGAAAGTCTCGAAGGGACACCTGTGAAGACGAGCAGAACTCCATTCCCTGCAGCCCTCACATCCTGGAAGCTGAGGTTCCATCGCACGGACGAAGACTGAGGATGACGGCGAAAGATGTGCTTTTGATTGTGTTTATTTACATGTGTTTTTATATTCAGGAAGGTAGAGGTACCGACACTCCTAGCTGTGAGGTATGCATTAAGACTACGAGAACAGGTAACCATATTTCCCAAACCCTAATTTGGCATTCACAATACGAATGTAAAGGAGAGGTATCAAGATGTAGATACCTAAATATAGACTATAGTGTGTGCCATTTAGGAGTAGGAGAACCTAAGTGCTTCAGTCCAGAGTATCAATCTCGTACAATTTGGTTGACTCTCAGGAATGGAGATCCTCAGGGGACCCTAATTAATAAGACGGTGTTAGAATCCGTATATTCTTCGGGTGTTCTGCTATTTGATGCATGTAAGGCGATATCAAGTGGTAGAAAACCGTGGAATGTATGTGGGGATCTTAGATGGGAGAGGACGTATGGGTCTAATGATAAATATATTTGTCCCAGTAGTAAAAATAAATATGTAAGTCCTAGATGCCCAAATAAAGACTATAACTTTTGCCCATATTGGTCTTGTGTGGGGTGGGCGACTTGGGGACAGACAGTAGATAAAGACATGATAGTGACTAAGTTGCCGACTAGCCCTTATTGTAAGTCTATGGAATGCAACCCAGTCCATATACTTATTAATAACCCCGACAAGTTCTTAGATAAGTATGGCAATTTATTTGGGTTTCAGATATACGGGACGGGTTTAGATCCTGGGACATTATTGTTTATAGGAATAGAGACTGATACGGTATCCTCCCAGACTCATCAAGTATACCATTCCTTTTATGAAGAGATGAGTATAGATAATAAGATCCCCCATAACGCTAAAAACCTGTTCATAGATTTAGCCGAAAGTATTGCCGGTAGTCTTAATGTTACCAACTGCTATGTGTGTGGAGGTACTAACATGGGAGACCAATGGCCTTGGGAAGCAAAGGAGGTAATGTCCGGTTCTGAGGCAGTTGACCAACTAATATCTACACAAGCCGATTATCATATGAGTGTTAGAGGTAAATCTGAGTGGAGATTAAAGACCTCCATCATAGGTTATGTTTGCATAGCAAGGAAAGGAATAATGTATAATACTTCTGTAGGAGAATTAACTTGTCTAGGGCAAAAAGCTTATGATGATGATACTAAAAATACAACTTGGTGGTCGGCTTCAAATGTCTCAGAACCATCTAACCCGTTTGCTAGATATGCCAGTTTAAAGGATGTGTGGTTTGATTTATCCATCACATCTACCTGGAGAGCCCCAGCAAATTTGTACTGGATCTGTGGTAAGAAAGCCTATTCGGAGTTGCCACAGGACTGGGAAGGGGCATGTGTGTTGGGTATGCTCAAGCCATCCTTCTTCTTGTTACCTATTGAAACAGGTGAGACTTTAGGTGTTAAAGTGTATGATGTGAATCATAGGAAGAAAAGGGGACCCTTAGAGATAGGCACCTGGGAAGATAATGAATGGCCTCCCCAGCGTATCATAGATTATTATGGGCCAGCCACGTGGGCAGAAGATGGTACCTTTGGTTATAGAACCCCTATTTATATGCTCAACCGCATTATAAGATTACAGGCGGTGGTTGAGATTATCACTAATGAAACATCACAAGCGCTCAATCTCCTAGTGAAACATAATACCAGGATGAGGACAGCAGTATACCAGAATAGATTAGCCTTGGATTACCTTTTGGCAGTAGAGGGAGGTGTATGTGGGAAGTTTAACCTAAGCAATTGCTGTCTTCAAATAGATGACGAAGGGCAAGCAATAGCTGAGCTTACTAGCCATATGGTTAAACTAGCGCATGTGCCTACTCAGGTATGGAAAGGGTACAATCCAAGTAGTTGGTTTGGTAGCTGGTATGAGTGGTTTGGAGGGCTTAAGGCAGTGGTAGGTGGAGTCCTACTGATTTTACTGTTGTGTCTACTCCTACCGTGTCTTATACCCTTAGTAGTTAGGTCTGTGCAAAGCCTGATAGGAAGTATAGCAGAGAGGAAGGCTGCTGCACAGATAATGGCGATATATAAGTATAAGGCTCTAGATCAAGGAGAACCAATGCAGGAAGATGAGTGTTAAAAGATTCACATCATAAGATAAGTCTGGTCTGGTTCAAGGTAACTTGCGGTGTAAGCAAAACTAAGGTTATGTAATGCCTCAAGTAATTATAAAATATCAAGAGGCATCAAAGGGGGGAATGTGGTGGAATCTCGATAAAAATAAATTTAGTAGGCCGAGATTACCACGTGGCATGTGTACGTGCATATGCTGACGTATCGATCAGTTGGTTGCACGAGGCAAGATACGATCAGTAGTGTACGGAGCATGTGCAAGAATACAGGATATAGTATTCCCCTCCTCCATTGTGCTGGACAAGCCATGCGGTCAAACAGGAAGTTAATTCTTATTTGTGTTGATTGGTTAAGAGAATGTGCGGGTGGAGCTTAATATGGGAGGAGTTATATGCCTATATAAGGAGCCTGCACTATTGTCCGGGGCTCAGAACTTGTGGTATTTTGGTGACGCTAGTCCCTCTGAGTCCCGATCGGTGATCCAATAAAGAATCTCTTCCTTCCTGAAGAAACCTGTGTCCATCTCTCTGTGCTTTGCTTCCGTCAGTTTCTCCGGTAGCATTATTTCTGGGTTACCATATGCAGGGCCGGTGCAAGGATTTTTTGCTACACAGGCGAAGATGAATTTTGCCGCCCCCCCCCCCCACCCCACACACACGAATAAGATGTATCTTTAGCGGTGTCTCATATCCAGCCTTTTGAAATCCCCATGTAGTGTATTGTACCCCCCTTTAGTGTGTCTTACACCCCCTTGTATGTCTCTTACAACCCCCATGTGTATCTCCTTTCCCCCCCAGCCCCTTTGTGTGTCTTTCTTTCCCACAGCCCTTTTCTGTGGGTCTCTCCCCTCAGCCTGTTTTTTGTGTGTCCCTCTTCCCCTCAGGCTCCTTTGTGTAACTTTTCCCATATAGACATAGATATATAGCTACACACACATACAGGCACATAGTCACAGAAATATGCAGGCACACAATCAAACAAACACAGCCATACAGGCAAACAGTCATACAATCAACACATACAGGTACACAGACATACAGTCATACAGACACACACACAGAGACATGCAGACACTGGCATATAGATAAATAAAGACACATTTATACAAACACAGACATACAGAGACATGAAGATGCAGGCATACAGAGACATACAGAACAAGGCATACAGATACATACAGGCATGCAGATACATACTTACACAGGCATGCAGGGACATATATACACAGACAGTCACACAAAGATATACAGAACAAGGCATACAGAGACATATGGATACGGTCATACAGAGACATAGACACAGGCATACAGTGACATTCAGAAACACACGGACACAGTCATAGAGACATACAGACACAGACATACACAGACAGACATAGTCATACAGAGACATGCAGACAGGTATACAGAGCAGGGGCAGATCCAGAACCTAATCTTGGGGGGGGGGGGGGGGGGTAGTGAGTTTCAGTGGGGTAATAGGGGCTCTAATTGAGGAGTTAGGGGCTGTAGTAGGGGGACAGGGGCTGTAGTTGAGAGTTAGGGGCTGTAATTGGGGGTTTAGGAAATGTAGTGGGGAATTGGGGCTGTAGTAGGGGGTTAGGGACTGAAGTAGGTTGATGGCTGCAAGTGGGAACTGTAGTGTGGGGGATATGGGCAGCAATTGGGGGAGAGGGGCTGTAGTGGGGGTAAGGACTGTAGTAAGGGAATAGGGGCTGTACTGGAGTTATGGGGTGTAAAAGGGAGTGGAAGGGATGTGAAGTAAGGGAGTTAGAGGCTGTAGAAGGGAGTATAGGGGCTGTGGTGGGAGCAAAGGAGCAAAGGGGCAATGTGGTTGGAAACGGGCAGTATGGTGGGAAACAGGGGCAGTAGAGGGGGACACGGGCAGTATGGTGTGGGCACAGGCTGTAACGAGGGACACTGAGGCAATAAAGTGGTGTCACAGGGACAGTATGGTAGGGGGTAAATGGGAAGTAGAGGGGGGACAGGGGCTGTTGAGGCGGGTAGAGGAAGTAGAGGGGGAGACAGGGGCAGTAGAGGCGTGTGAAAGGGGGCAGAGGCAGGGGCTGTAGAGGGAAATAGAGGAGGCACACGGGATAAAGAGGGGGGCACAAAAGCAATAGAGGGGGGCATGGGCAGTATAGTGGGGACAGGGGCTGTAGAGGGGGGCATGGGCTGTATAGGGGGCACATGGGCAGTATGGTGGGGCAGAGGCTTTAGAGGGAAAGAGGGGCTGTAGAGGGAAATAGAGGAGCTGTAGAGGGGCAGTATGGTGGGGCAGGAGTTATGGAGGGAAATAGAGGTGCTATAGAGTGGCACAGGGGGCAGTAGAGGACAGGGTCAGTATGGTGGGGGCAGGGGCTATAGAGGTGCTGTAGAGGGGCACATGGGGCAGGGGCTATAGAGGGACGTAGAGGGGACATGGGCAGTATGGTGGGGCAGGGTCTATAGAGGGAAATAGAAGTGCTGGAGAGGGGCACATGGGGCAGTAGAGTGGGGACAGAGGCTATAGAGGGGCTGTTAAGGGGCAGGGGTAGTATGGTGGGGCAGGGGCTATAGAGGGGCTGTTAAGGGGCAGGGGTAGCATGGTGGGGCAGGGGCTATAGAGGGGTCAGGGGCAGTATAGTGGGGCAGGGGCATAGAGGGGCTGTAGAGGGGGCGGGGCAGTATGGTGGGGCAGGGGCTATAGAGGGACATAGAGGGTGGGGGCTATAGAGGGGCTGTAAAGGGGGCAGTATGGTGGGGCAGGGGCTAAAGAGGGGCTGTAAAGGGGGCAGGGGTAGTATGGTGGGGAAGTTTGGAGGGGCAGGGGCTGTAGAGGGGACAGGGGCAGTATGGTGGGGGCAGGGGTAGTATGGTGGGGGCTGGGGCTATAGAGGGGGCAGGGGTAGTATGGTGGGGCAGGGGCTATAGATGGGGCAGGGGCAGTATAGTGGGGCAGGGGCATAGAGGGGCTGTAGAGGGGGCGGGGGCAGGGGCAGTATGGTGGGGCAGGGGCTATAGAGGGACATAGAGGGGTGGGGGCTATAGAGGGGCTGTAAAGGGGGCAGTATGGTGGGGCAGGGGCTAAAGAGGGGCTGTAAAGGGGGCAGGGGTAGTATGGTGGGGAAGTTTGGAGGGGCAGGGGCTGTAGAGGGGGCAGGGGCAGTATGGTGGGGGCAGGGGCTATAGAGGTGGCAGGGGTAGTATGGTGGGGGCAGGGGCTATAGATGTGGCAGGGGGAGTATGGTGGGGGCAGGGGCAGTATGGTGGGGGCAGGGGGACTATAGTGGGGGCAGGGGCTGTAAAGGGGGCACTATGGTGGGGGTGGGGCAGGGGCTATAGAGGGAAATAGAAGTGCTGTAGAGGGGCAAATGGGGCAGGGGCACTATGGTGGGGCAGGGGCTATAGAGGGGCTGTAAAGGGGGCAGGGGTAGTATGGTGGGGCAGTTTGGAGGGGGCAGGGGCCATAGAGGTGGCAGGGGTAGTATGGTGGGGGCAGGGGCTATAGAGGTGGCAGGGGAGTATGGTGGGGGCAGGGGCCGTATAGTGGGGGCAGGGGGAGTATAGTGGGGGGCAGGGGGAGTATGGTGGGGGCAGGGGGAGTATAGTGGGGGGCAGGGGGAGTATGGTGGGGGGCAGGGGGAGTATGGTGGGGGGCAGGGGGAGTATGGTGGGGGGCAGGGGGAGTATGGTGGGGGGCAGGGGGAGTATGGTGGGGGGCAGGGGGAGTATGGTGGGGGCAGGGGGAGTATGGTGGGGGCAGGGGGAGTATGGTGGGGGCAGGGGGAGTATGGTGGGGGCAGGGGGAGTATGGTGGGGGCAGGGGCTGTATGGTGGGGGCAGGGGGAGTATGGTGGGGGCAGGGGGAGTATGGTGGGGGCAGGGGGAGTATGGTGGGGGTAGGGGCCGTATGGTGGGGGCAGGGATAGTATAGTGGGGGCAGGGATAGTATAGTGGGTGCAGGGGCTGTAGAAAGGGGCTGAAAAAAAAACGTTTTGATTTAAAAAAAAAAAAAAAAAATGCTTCTTCCCCACCCCCTTCCCCTCCCAGAAGCTTACCTTGGGCCAGGGAGGGAGAACCTTTCAACTGGTGGTCGGCTGGGAGGCTGGAGCTGCAGTCAGGACCGCTGGGGAGTCTGGGAGCAGTAGAAGTCCCGCCCCCTTCTGACATCATCAGAGGAGGACAGCTGACTTCACTGCCCTGCTCCTGCTGTGTGCTGGCTGCAGGGAGAGAGGTGAGTTTACAAATCCGAGTCTCCAGCCAGAGGCAGGAGATCCGGATTTTTGCGCCCCCCAACTCTGGCGCCCTAAGGCGGCCGCCTGTGCCGCCTTATGGACGCGCCGGCCCTGACCATATGGTCTCAAAGGCAACATAACCAATCTGGCGAATTTCAATGTGAAAAAACTGAAATATGTAACATGCTATATTTGACCCTGTAACTTCCCAAAACACTATAAAACCTGTACATAGGGGGTACTGTTTTACACGTGAGACATTGCTGAATACAAATACGTGTATTTTATTGCAGTAAAAGCAAACAGTATTTTGACATTCACAGTTAAAATGTCAGGTAGAACTAAATTTTTTTTACAAATTCTTATTTTCTCCCATTTTTTTTAAATATATTTTTCATATTAAATTATGTTCTATACCTAAATATTTGATGTTAAGCGAAAGCCCTGTTTCCCCTGAATAAAATGATATATAATAAGTGTAGGTGCATTTAATATGAAAGAGGTGAATTACGGTTGGACAGACATATAGCGCAAATGCCAGGTTTTGTTTACGTTTTTTTTGGATCACAACTTGTACATTTGGCTGCGGTCTTAAGGGGTTAAGGACTGAGCCAAATGTACACGTTGTGAACAAAACAAAACGTAAACAAAACCTGGCATTTGCGCTATATATCTGTCCAACCGTAATTCACCTCTTTCATATTAAATGCACCCCCCCTTATTATATATCATTTTATTCAGGGGAAACAGGGCTTTCATTTAATATCAAATATTTAGCTATGAAACATAATTTAACCCCTTAACGCCGTTACGGCGTGCTATGCCGTCACGGGTTAAGTGGGCTTTAAAGCCGTTATGACGGCATAGCACGCCGTAACGGCTTCCAGCCCCTGGAGGTAAGATGTACTTACCTCCGCCGCGATCCGCTTCGGGAGGACTGCCTCACAGCCCAGGCAGCCCTCCCACGGCAAATCAGGCCCCCGGGGGCCATGTGATCCCTCTCAAAGAGCGATCACATGGCCCTCTATAGCTGGCTGTGGATCTGCCAGCAGGGGGACTGTTTGAAATAGCAGACAGTCCCCCTGCTGGTGGGAAGTATAAAAAAATAAATAAAAGACAAGTGTAAAAATAAATTAAATATAATTTTATATATATATAATATGTATATATATTATATATATAATATATACATATTATATATATATATGTAACGTCATACAAAGTGTATTTTAATATTAATATAAGTATATATATATTAATATCAAAATACACTTAGAATGACGTTACATATATATAATATGTATATATATATTATATATATAATAGATGTACATATATATATTATATATAAATATGTATAATTAAAATAATAAATAAATAAAATAAAATAAATAAATAAAATATTGAAACAAAATTTAATATAAATTATATATGCATATGTAATTTCATTCTAACTGTATTTTGTTATTAATATATATATATATCGGTAACAAAATACACTTAGAATGACATTCTATATATATCTATATATATATATATAAAATACAAATAACCGCAAATATATATATATAGATAAATACATATAATTACATAAAAGATTACATTAGTATACACGTAGAATTTAAATACCTATAAATGCATATATATTAAAATTCTACATGTATATTTAAATAATCTTTTAACGTAATTATGTGATTTGATTAATTAAAATTTGATTGACATGCCTGACAACACAGGGAGAAAGTGCAGAGAATTTAATTCGCAAGCACTATATTTGACCCTGTAACTCTCCAAGACATCATAAAACCTGTACATAGGGGGTACTGTTTTACTCGGGAGACTTCGCTGAACTCAAATATTAGTTTTTCGAACTGGTAAATTGTATTACAACGATGATATTTTAAGTAAAAGTGACGTTTTTGGCATTTTTTACAAGCGAACTGCACTTTTATGGTCTATATTATTGTTGTAATATGTTTTACTGTTTTAAAACACTAATATTTGTGTTTAGTGAAGTCTCCCGAGAATAACATTACCCCCCATGTACAGGTTTTATGGTGTTTTGGAAAGTTAGAGAGTCACATATAAAGCTTGCATTTCATTTTTTTCACATTGAAATTTGCCAGATTGGTTATGTTGCCTTTGAGAGCGTATGGTAGCCCAGGAATGAGAATTACCCCCATGATGGCATACCATTTGCAAAAGTAGACAACCCGAGGTATTGCAAGTGGGGTATGTCCAGTCTTTCTTAGTAGCCACTTAGTCACAAACACTGGCCAAATATTAGTTTTTTGCTTTTTTCACACAAAAACAAATATGAACGCTAACTTTGGCCAGTGTTTGTGACTAAGTGGCTACTAAAAAAGACTAAACATACCCCACTTTCATACCCCGCTTGTCTACTTTTTCAAATGCTATGCCATTATGGGGGTAATTCTCATTCCTGGGCTACCACACCGTCTCAAAGGTAACATTACCAATCTGGCAAATTTCAATTTGAAAATGGAATGTTCTATATTTGACCCTGTAACTTTCCAAAACAACATAAAACCTGTTAATGGGGGGTACTGTTGTACTCGTGAGACATCGCTGATTACAAATATGTGCATTTTTTTTGCAGTAAAACAGTATTATGACATTCACAGTTAAAATGTCAGACGGAAATGCAAATTTAAAAAAAAAAATCTTATTTTCTCACATTTTTTTTACTTTTATTCATAATAAATGATGTTCCATATATGAATAATTAATGATAGATTAAAGCCCTGTTTCTCCTGAACAAAATGATATATAATAAGTGTGGGTGCATATAATTTGAAAGAGGGGAACTACGGGTGAACAGACATATAGCGCAAATTCCAGTTTTTGTTTACGTTTTGTTTTGATCAGAACGTGCACTATTGACTCCGTCCTGAAGGGGTTAATCCCTTAAGACCGCAGGACGTACTATGCCGTCCTTATTTTGGTGGCTCTAAAAGCCGCAGGACGGCATAGTACGTCCTGCGATCTTATGTACTTACCCGGTCGCCGGCGATCCCACGCCGGCGATCGCGGTATGGGGGACTTACCTGGGAGCCCAGGGAGTCCCCCTGCGTCCTCTTCAGCCGCTCAGGGCCATGTGATCGCGAGGTCCTTGCGAGGACCCCGCGATCACATGGACGGCATAGCCGTCCAAGGCATTGCCAGCAGGGGGAGTGCCTGTAATGACAGGTACTCCCCCTGCTGTCTGAAAAAAAAATAAAAAATGTTAAAACAGTGTAAAAATAAATTATATATACTTAGATCATATATATATATATTTATTATATATATGATCTAAGTATATATATACACACATATACACACATACACATAAATATGCATACACTGTCTACGTGTATTTTAATATTAATATATACATAATTATATATATATATTAATATCAAAATACACGTACAATGATATTGATTAAATATATATATAATTTTCATTATATATATATATTTATATATAATAAAAAAATAAATAAATATATAAATACGTTAAAAAAATAAAAAAAAATAAAAAAAAATAGATAAAAAATATATAAACATGCGTAATTTCGTTCTAACTGTATTTTAAAATTAATATATATTGATATCAAAATACATGTAGAACGAAATAATATATATATCTATATACATAAGTATATACGTATATATCACTATGTATATACCTATATATAAATAAAAATAATTAAAAAAAATTATATACATATATATACACACATATATATATACACACATATATATATATAATAATTCTACGCATATATTTATGTAATAATTTTACATAATTAGGTCATTTTATTAATTACAATTTGCAGGACCTGCCTGCCAACCCAGGCCAAAAGTTCAGGGAATTACATTGTCTAGCACTATATTTAACTCTGTAACTTTCCAAGACACCATGAAACCTGTACATGGGGGGTACTGTTTTACTTGGAAGACTTCGCTGAACACAAATATTAGTGTTTCAAAACAGTAAAATATATTACAACGACGATATCTTCAGTGACAGTGACATTTTTTGCATTTTTCACACACAAATGGCACTTACACTGACGATATAATTGTTGTGATACGTTTTACTGTTTTGAAACACTAATATTTGTGTTCAGCGAAGTCTCCTGAGTATAACAGTACCCCTCATGTACAGGTTTTATGGTGTTTTCAAAAGTTACAGAGTCAATTATAAGTTTTGCGTTTCAGTTTTTTCACATTAAAATTCGCCAGGTTGCCTTTGAGACCGTATGGTAGCCCAGGAATGAAAATTATCCCCATGATGGCATACCATTTGCAATAGTAGACAACCCAGGGTATTGCAAATAGGGTATGTTCAGTTTTTTTAGTAGCCACTTAGTCACAAACACTGGCCAAAATTTGCGTTCAAATTAGTTTTTTGCATTTTCAAATATTAACACTAACTTTGGCCAGTGTTTGTGACCAAGTGGCTACTAAAAAAGACTGGACATACTCAGTTTGCAATACCTTAGGTTGTCTACTTTTGCAAATGGTATGCCATCATGGGGGTAATTCTTATTTCTGGGCTACCATATGGTCTCAAAGGCAACGTAACCAATCTGGCGAATTTCAATGTAAAAAAACTGAAATATGTAACACGCTATATTTGACCCTGTAACTTCCCAAAACACCATAAAACCTGTACACAGGGGGTACTGTTTTACACGCGAGACATCGCTGAATACAAATATGTGTATTGTATTGCAGTAAAAGCAAACAGTATTATGACATTCACAGTTAGAATGTCACGTAGAACTAAAAAAATTTAAAAAATTCTTATTTTCTCCCATTTTTAAAATATTTTTTTCATATTAAATTATGTTCCATACCTAAATATTTGATGTTAAACGAAAGCCCCGTTTCCCCTGAATAAAATGATATATAATAATGGGGGGTGCATTTAATATGAAAGAGGTGAATTATGGTTGGACAGACATATAGCGCAAATGCCAGGTTTTGTTTACGTTTTTTTGGATCACAACTTGTACATTTGGCTGCGGTCATAAGGGGTTAATATGAAAAAAATGGGCGAAAATAAGATATTTTGTTGTTTTTTTAGTTCTACATGACATTTTAACTGTCAATGTCATAATACTGTTTGCTTTTACTGCAATAAAATACATATATTTGTATTCAGCAAAGTCTCACGTGTAAAACAGTACCCCCTATGTACAGGTTTTATGGTGTTTTGGGAAGTTACAGGGTCAAATATAGCACGTTACATTTGAAATTGAAATTCACCAGGTTGGTTACGTTGCCTTTGGGACTGTATAGTAGCCCAGGAATCAAATTTACACCCATAATGGCATACCATTTGCAATAGTAGACAACCCAAGGTATTGCAAATGGGGTATGTCCAGTCTTTTTTAGTAGCCATTTGGTCACAAACACTGGCCAAAGTTAGTTTTTGTTTGTGTGTGAAAAATGCAAAAAACGCCAATTTTGGCCAGTGTTTGTGACCAAATGGCTACTAAAAAAGACTGGACATACCCCCATTTGCAATACCTTGGGTTGTCTACTATTGCAAATGGTATGCCATCATAGGGGTAATTTTCATTCTTGGGCTACCATAGGTATCATAGACAACGTAACCAATCTGGCGAATTTTAATGTGAAAAAAATGAAACACAAGCCTTATATTTGACGCTGTAACTTTTGAAAACACCATAGAACCTGTACATGAGAGGTACTGTTGTACTCGGGAGACTTTGCTGAACACAAACATTTGTGTTTCAAAACAGTGAAAAGTATTGCAGCAATAATATCGTCCGTGTAAGTGCTGTTTGTGTGTGAAAAATTAAAAAAACTTCACTTTTACTGGCGATATCATCGTTGCAATACATTTTACTGTTTTGAAACACTAATATTTGTGTTCAGCGAAGTCTCCCGAGTAGAACAGTGCCCCCCATGTACAGGTTTTATGGTGTCTTGGAAAGTTATAGGGTTAAATATAGTGCTAGCAAATTTAATTCCCTTTTCTTTCTGCATGGGTTGTCAGGCAGGTCCCGCTAATTGTAATTAATTAAGATACCTAATTATGTAAAAATATTACATAAATTACCGTATTTATCGGCGTATAACACGCACCGGCGTATAACACGCACCTCATTTTTAGAAAGAAATTCCAGGAAATTTCCCCCCTCCCATAGTATTCCCCCCCCCCTCATCCCATAGTATTCCCCCCTCATCCCATAGTGTTCCCCCCCTCCCATAGTATTCTCCCCCCCTCCCCTCCCATAGTATTCTCCCCCCCTCCCCTCCCATAGTATTCTCCCCCCCTCCCCTCCCATAGTATTCTCCCCCCTCCCCTCCCATAGTATTCTCCCCCCCTCCTCTCCCATAGTATTCTCCCCCTCCCCTCCCATAGTATTCTCCCCCCTCCCATAGTATTCTCCCCCCCTCCCCTCCCATAGTATTCTCCCCCCCTCCCCTCCCATAGTATTCTCCCCCCCTCCCCTCCCATAGTATTTTCCCCCCCTCCCCTCCCATAGTATTTTCCCCCTCCCCTCCCATAGTATTTCCCCCTCCCCTCCCATTCTCCCCCCCCTCCCCCCCCATTCTCCCCTCCCTCCCATAGTATTCTCCCCCCCTCCCCTCCCATAGTGTACTTCCCCCTCCCCTCGTGTACTTCCCCCCCCTCCCCTCCCATAGTGTACTTCCCCCCCCCTCCCATAGTGTACTTCTCCCCCCCTCTCCCATCCCCTCCCATAGTGTACTTCCCTCCCCTCCCCTCCCATAGTGTACTTCCCTCCCCTCCCCTCCCATAGTGTACTTCCCCCTCCCCTCCCATAGTGTACTTCCCCCTCCCCTCCCATAGTGTACTTCCCCTCCCATAATTACTTACCTGTCCTGAAGCGTGGGCCGGCTTCACAGCTTGCACCGCGGTACAGGAACTTTAATTTCATGTTCCGGTTTCCGGCGGGACTGAAAGGAAGTGTGCACACTATTGTGCACACTTCCTTTCAGTCCCGCCGGAAACCGGAACATGAAATTAAAGTTCCTGTACCGCGGTGCAAGCTGTGAAGCCGGCCCACGCTTCAGGACAGGTAAGTAATTATGGGATATCGGCGTATAACACGCGCCCACGATTTTTCCCCTATTTTCAGGGGGAAAAAGTGCGTGTTATACGCCGATAAATACGGTATGTGTAGAATTAATATATGTATATGTATGTGTGTATATATGTGTATATATATATATGTGTGTGTGTGTGTATATGTATGTGTGTATGTGTATATATATATATATATATAGTATATATATATAATTTTTTATATTTTTATTTATATATAGGTATATATATATATATATATATTATTTCGGTCTATGTGTATTTTGATATAAATATATATATTAATATCACAATAGAGTTAGAACGAAATAACACACATCTATATATTTTTTGTGTGCATGAAGGAAACAAGTCAGCTTACCTCGCCACAATAGCGTTTGTAAGCCTGAACATAGCACATTAATTTTACAATTAGGGCATTGTGCATACAGTGCACATTTTTTTTATGTATAAATTCATAAACAGATCTTGGGTCAGTATTGGTTACTCATGACAACGATATTTACTGGTTTATTCTGCGCTTTTTTGTGAGTGGTATGCCTGCTGAGTTAGTTCCATGCTTGCAAGAGAATTGTGTGTAATGAGATGTGTGAGCGCTGCTAAGCGTACAAGGTTATGATATAGGTCATTGAGGTCTATGTCGCTGTGTTACAGGAACCTAGCTAGGTCGGTTGTACCGATAAACATAACGCTAATGAAGTGCTCGTTACAAGTTAAGACCGTTTAAGGTGGGTGCTCCAGTGTAGCATGAGAGGCTGAGGGATGCGGACACTAGGCAGGTTAAGTCACACCATGAAAATATATAACAGCATTGCTAATAATTGCAATCAAAACGAGTGTTGCGTTAACAGGACTATTGACCAAGGTATTAGGCATTGTGAAGTCATGCTTATTAAAAGTATTCTGCACGTTTTTAATGTTCCATATTCTAGTCTCATTATGCGTTGCCCCGTTTTGTTTTCTTTGTTTAAAGGAACACTATAGACACCTAAATTACTTTAGCTAAATAAAGCCGTTTTAGTGTATAGATCATTCCCCTGCAATTTCACTGCTCAATTCACTGCCATTTAGGAGTTAAATCACTTTGTTTCTGTTTATGCAGCCCTAGCCACACCTCCCCTGGCTATGATTGACAGAGCCTGCATGAAAAAAAAAACTGGTTTCACTTTCAAACAGATGTAATTTACCTTAAATAATTGTATCTCAATCTCTAAATTGAACTTTAATCACATACAGGAGGTTCTTGCAGGGTCTAGCAAGCTATTAACATAGCAGGGAATAAGAAAATCTTAATTAAACAGAACTTGCAATAAAGAAAGCCTAAATAGGGCTCTCTTTACAGGAAGTGTTTATGGAAGGCTGTGCAAGTCACATGCAGGGAGGTGTGACTAGGGTTCATAAACAAAGGGATTTAACTCCTAAATGGCAGAGGATTGAGCAGTGAGGCTGCAGGGGCGTGTTCTATACACCAAAACTGCTTCATTAAGATAAAGTTGTTCAGGTGACTATAGTGTCCCTTTAACTAGTGAGAGTGTTAATATGAAACAGTTGAGATCTGCTTATAAGCTTACATTGGGTAGGTTGCTCACCCAGGTCTGTTTGTATGTGTGTGTGCTATATATGCTGATTCCTGGTCTGAAGGGAGAAAAAAAAAATCTAATTAAATTATAATTAAAAATAAAAATAGAAACGGCATAACGGAGGCCCTATGTGTTTAGCCCCCCAGGCTTACTGAGTAGGGCTAGATATATTCATTGCCGCTAGTGAACACGCCTGATCGTGTCTGGGTTATGCCTAAACACAATGTGAGGCTAGTGCGGGGGGGGGATAAGGGGGGAGGGGATAAGGGGGAGGGAGGGGATAAGGGGAGGGATAAGGGGGGGGGGTAGTGCGGTCTATTGACCTTTCCTGCAGAGAACAGCATGTAACGTGATAGATAAGACAACTTTTAAACTGTTAAACTAGTAAACTTGGTGCTAAAAAGTTCTGGTGTGTTACGGTGAAGCAGCCCGGGAGCTTCAGGTGGGCTCAGTCCCAATCATGTTCACTGTGGGTCTTCGGGGGACAAAAGATGTTACCCTG